>NC_031773.1:18250414-18550414 GCF_001522545.3 Parus major | reverse complement strand
GGACAGGGCTTTGAGCAGTTTGATCTAATGAAAGGCATCCATGTCCATAGCAGGGAGTTGGACTATATGATCTCTAAAGTACCTTCCAACCCAAACCATTTTACGACTTTATGATACATGGAATAGAAGAAAAGCACAATATCTAATTTAAAGTCTTTTGTAACGCATTAAGTTCAGAAGAATTCTGATTTTTTTCACAATATCAGCATAGTATCTGCTAAACAATTAGTTCTTGCCTCTTATGCTACTAAAACAGTAATTTGTAATTTAATATCTCAAAAGAGATGTAAAGCTCAGAACACTCTAATTCAAGGGCAAACAAATCACTGACATGAACAGCACATGCATTTACCTAAACAAAGAATTTGCCCATAGCATTAAAACAACATAATTGACTAACTTTATCTTCAGACACAGGAAAAATAGAGTATACAATATATTATACTACAGACATAATGATTTTTAAGGTTGTCAATTACAATCTTTTAAATAAACACCCTGCTCCTTCTTTGTCCTCTGTTGTAGGACTGAACTTTACTTTCATATGTGCTTCCTTGAAGCCTCTGGCCCCAGAAGACTTACAGCTGTCTGGAGACTCCCAGGCTTCCCATGATGATGGGGTGACTTCTGCACACCCCCAGGGCAGGACACCCACCCTGCCTGACCAATTCTTACTAGACTTGTCGGACAGACTGTACAGTTGGTCTTGACTTTAAACTACACTTTGCACACACATAAACTAGATTAGAGGCTCTGATCTCCTCTACCCACTGATCATGAGGGTTCTTCCAATCCTCAGCAAAAAAAGTTTTGTGAAAAACCACTGCTTTCAGACAATTGCATTTTTATGTCTTCAGTGCACACACCCTTGTTCCAAAAGCTTTACCAATACTGATTAAGTAAGATGATACATACCCCAGAAAAGGGGGTTGTTTTCAGTTTAGTGGCATGATCTTCACATGGCTTGCACTGGATATCATTAACAGAATGAGGAATAATGGCAAGTATCAGATAAGCACACAGATAAGGGCCCAAAGCAAAGTGTGGGAAGCTACTGTGATATTCACAACCAAAGTGCAGTAGGTACCTTACTCAATTTCATCAGCAAAGTTTGCACTTACATAGTTACTATTTAAATTGCACATAAGGAGCAGTATCCAAAGCAAAGTTAGATTTTTTCCAAGATCAGTGACAGTGTATGGGTGAAACAACAGAAACTGTAGAATCAGTAATAAGCCTGAATCCAGCTGAACTATTGTTATCAGAGTCAGTATCTCTGGAAAGAATAACTTAGTAAAGAATTCTGAGTAAATACTGTTTCATTAGAAGAGCAACATCTGATTAAGACCACAGTAAAATTAATGTAAGTTTTGCTCTTGAACTCTGTGGAAGCAGAATTGAATTCACTAACCTAGAACCCTTCAACTCAAGCCTAAAAAATTGTCTACTTAGTTTTATTAGATACTTAGAATTTTTCTATTACATTCTCTTGCATAATTTCTTCCTTTTCTCATATTATTTTTCTAATTGCAGACCATCTGAACAAAGATGACATCCTATGACAGAAGAACATTACCACACATTTTCCCAGAGACACAAGGATGTTTTCTGTGTTACTTTTTAAAGTTTTGTCCTGGCAGGACACAATAGGCTATTATTTCTGTCTTACAGGGTCAAATCAGCATACACAGCCCAGAAGTCATAAGTAGACATAAGCAACATTGTTTTTAGTCCTTCTAAAAAACAAATCTGGAACACAACTGTGGGCCTAGATAATAGTCTAATAATAATTATAATAATAACAATAATTAGATAGTAATTATCTAATTATCTAATTATAGATAACAGCACAAAATAAACTCAATAGCAGAAATACAGGCAGATGCAAGCAAATTCAATAGGCTCTCTGTCTTCCATATGTCTGTGGACTACAGTTTAGCCTTGCAGAGGGATGTCCACTGTATAAATCTGAGTCTCAGACTTGATACTTCCTCCATGATCTACAGCCTCAGATGACTTCTTCATGTGGAGCAAGCAACTGCTGTCTGACCAAGCAGTGAGCATCAAAGGGTTCTGCTAGCAATTTTGCACTATGTCAAGGAACACACATGAAGGGGGCATGACCTTGCCTGCATCCAAGGCTGTCTTTAGGCCTACTGAGGCTCAAATCTGTACATCTCAAACAGTATGAAGGCATATACATAAGCACGCACTTACGAGATGCCGCAGGATTGCCTTTTTATTAGTTTAGGTCTCTACAGAGGAAGCGATCATAAAACTTTTGCATTCCACAGATGATCCTCAAAGGTGACCTTGAAACCTATCTTTCAGTTGCTATGAAGAGCCAGTTTTCATGTACCCTGTAAACATGGTTTCTCTATGATACCTCCAGAAGACCATACAAAAGATGAGGCTCTTATTAACTGTGGCTAGAGATCTTGAGCTATATAACTATTTTTAAAAAATACTGAGGTAGACTGAAAAAGTTTTAACTATAATTAAGAAAAATATCAATATTCCATTTACAAGAGTTATACTTGTAGGTGATTTAAGTTTACCTCATAATGAAAACGAGTATTAAAGACTGGAAGTCAATCCCAAAGCAGCATACAAAGCAAGACCCTTATTCTGGTATGTTTAAACTGGTTAAACACAGCCAATTCTCACCAACCTCACAAGCTGCCAGGTTAGTCCTGTATATTTAAAGCACTAATAATATCCTACAGATTTTCAGTATGGAGCTTCAAGGGACATTAAAAGCAGTCATGCACTGGCAGCTACACTCATCAAGCCTACAATCCACACAGCAAAACAATGTTTACATATGCACTAGCAGCCCAAAAGGTGTCGTAACAGTTTACTGGATCAGTAATTTTCAAGGCTCACCAAAACTTGACCTTCTGAGACTGGTGGTGATGGGTACTCAAATTAAGCTTTTTAAACTGTTACCAGTTTATGCAAGATGTTGGCCCTCAGAAGAAACAGATACCAGTGATTTCCACTGTCACAATACGGCAAAGCACACTGCTTGGTGCTCCATATATAGTATCAATCTCCATGAAAGCATCAGCCTCTCCCTGGTAGGCCAGTTAACACTCATGCTGTAGACACCAGAAGTAATATCACAATAATGCTTGACATCAGCCAGGGTCCAGCTCAGGACCTGTCCAGGATCCACCTCAAGCATTAACCTGCTCTGTCACCTACGCCAGCTCTCACCTGCTGGGCAACGGACACCTCCCCACGCTACTGCTGCCTGCAGGTGAGTGACCCGGGGCTGCTCGCCAAGGAGGGCGGCTGGGGACCATTCCCCACCACTCGCCTGACAGCCAAGGCAAGAGGCAACAGCTGTCCCCGTTAGGGACCGGCCAGGGCGGCGACACCACTGCCCTACCCGCCAAGCCAACACCTCTGTCCTGCCCGTCACGACGAGGGCCAGTGGCCGTCTCCTGAGCACAGGTGGCTCTTAGGCAGTGGCCGCCGCCGCCCTGCCGCTGTCCCCACCCGCCAAGGCGAGGGCTGGCTGACATGTCTCAGCACCAGTGGTCTCGTTTAGTAGCCACTGGGACACGACCCTGCCCGTGCTGCCGCCCTTACCGGCAAAGTTCTTGGTGAAGACGAGGGTGACGAGGAGGATGGGGATGAGGACGGTCCCGATGGTGACCACGCGGTCGAAGGGCAGCTCCAGCTTCAGCTGGAGGAGCAGAGCCGCCAGCGCGCCCGCCTTGTCATCCTGCTGCCCCGGCAGGATGAGCTCCTTCAGCTTCTCGCCCGCCAACAGCGCCGTGGCCATGTCGGGGTGGTTATCGATGATGTGTTGCATAAGCAGAGGCGGCGGGCGGCCTCACGCCGCCGGGCTTCCCCGGGGACGGGCGGCGCCCGCCCGGCCTGCGGGGACAACACCGACAGCGGTGACGGCGGGGCCGCGCTGCCGCAGCGGCACCGAGCGCTCCCCCGGCCCGGCGCGCAGCCCCCCGCCGCCCCGGGCAGCGCCGTGCGGGCGGGCCGGGCGGGCGCGACCCCGGCGGCAGCGGCTGTGCGGCGCACGGCTCCCCGCTCGCTCCCCTACCACGAGAGGCGGGCAGCGACACGAGATGCCCGGTGACAGCTGTGCCATTAGGCGCTGCCTCTGCTTCGCAACCCGTGCTGTACAACAGCGGCGCAGCAGCCATGCAACCAGGCAGACCGGAGCCGCCTCCCGAAGTGCTGCAGACACGGGAGGGGGCATTTACCTGGCAACTTCGGTTCCCTCGGCTCCGGGGGACGGTGAACAAAACCGATGGCCGGTACAGGAGAGCGGAAGCCGAAAATAAACTTACACTGGACCTTCCTGCCGAAAAAAAGGTCCCTGCACCAGCACAAGTAATGAAACCGCTCCGTATTCGGAGCGGAAGGTGGATGATGTGCTGATGCTCGTTACAGCAGCGGGCGGCTGGCGCTCGCATGGAAATGCCCGCCTGCACCGAGCAGCGATAGCGTGCGGAGCAGTTCAAGAAGGGGCTCGCAGCCGTGGGGAGGAGGAGGAGGAGGAGGAGGAGGAAGAGGCGGGAGCAGCCCGGAATGAACTGCGGGAACGCAGAGGTCCTTTAAGGCATCCCAGCGAACCGCTGGAGCCTGCGGAGCCGGGCGCGGCCGCAGCAGGGCGGCCGGGAGCGGCGCGGCCGCAGCAGCCGGTGCGGCACAGCCCATGCGGGGCTCCGAGCGCAACACGTCGCGGCCCCGGCGCCCGCGTCCCCGCAGGAGCCACCGCGCGGCGGCCGCACCGCGCATGCGCCCGGCGGCCCGGGGAGCGCGGCGGCCGTGCCGGCCCTGGGAAGGTGTCGGGGGCGGCCGGAGGGAGCCTGGAGACACCGGGACGGGTGGTCCTGGAGACACCGGGACGGGTGGTTCTGGAGCCAGGACGGGACCGGGGCTCCCTCCTGTCTCCTTCGCGCAGCCCGCACAGGGGAGCTCTGGCCGGGGTAGGCGGGAGCTCCCGCGGCTCAGGGATAGAGCAGGGTAGTGATGAGGGAAAGGGAAACCCTCACCCCAGCGGGCCCTGAAGGTCTTGGATCTGTAGGATTTAAATGCTGGCAATAGAAAGCCCTTCCAGATGCTGTCTTTTTAAAGCACATGTGGGGTGGCCCACACCTGGTAAAACAGCCTAAGAGCAGAGTGGTTGCCAAACTGACCTGTGTCTTCACAGAGATGGCCGGACCTTGCTGTCCTCCTCCGGAACAGGCTGGGAACGGAGCACCCATCGACACTCTGGGAAAAAGCTGGAGCACACAGCATCAAAGGAGGCCGTATGTGCTGCATCATAGCCTGCAGCAATAGTGTTCAGACAAAAGCTCCAGGTCACAGATCCTGCTTCTTATTTATGGATTTTATATTTAGCAGTACTTAGATAAAAAAAAAACAGAGATAAACAAATATTGCTGATATTTCTCTCAAAGATTTGCAGTTGTCATCTGCAACTCACATGAGTAAGGCAGAGATTTTTATCTTTGCCTTGAAATTTTAGTTTTCCTGGTTACTATGAACAATATGATGGTTGTGTTTATTATCCAATTTTAAATATTGGGTGCAAACTTTAATTAATACTTCTTGGCAGGGGTCCTTCCATCCAGGCAGGGAGATAATGAGCAAAGCAAGAGGGGTGTCCTGATGGTGACTGAGCAAGGATCCCAGGCAGCCAACACAAAGCTGTTGGTGCCAAATGCTCCTGAAGAGTAGTGAAGATCAGAAGGCAATAGAGCCTAAACCTGAACCTATAACCATCTGTCCAACCCCCAACACCATCACTTTTTTTCATTTTCCCTGCTCCTAATCCTCCATGGGCTCTGCCTCTGATGGTCTTCTGTAAGAACTGACACTGCCTCATAGGCAGAAGGCAGGGAGGAGAGGTACCCTTTTCTTAGCCCCTTGTTTAGTGGGTATTTGTGATGCAGTGCAGCACAGAGTTCTTGGTCACCAGCTGTACCCCAGGCTGGGCAAGGTAGGAGCAGTGAGGATCCTGGTATGGTGAACTTGGGAACAGAGTACAGCCTGTGTTGTTTCTATAGCTGAGGGGACAGTTTCTGGGTTGGGCTTCAAGCCTCAATAATCCTAGCTATCTATGAGGAGGGATAGATGCATCAATTTCTCTTGCCCTAGCTGTATTTGGACTGCATGTGTATTTAATCAGCCCCTAATATACAAGCTTTCTATTCCAACAACAAAGAACAAAATACCTTATGCACTTACTGCTGCTGTCAGAGGGATGATACTGAGCATCACTACAGCTGATGTGCAAAACTTTTGCTCACTTTCAACATTGTAATTGTTTCACCATGATTTGCCTGCTGTTGACAATCTTGTCCTGCTCCTCGAGACTGTAGTTGAAAGACCACTTTTCTTCTCACTATGTCATCTCCTTTTTGAATCCTCTTTCGCCCATCCAGTTACTTAATTCAAAACAATCAGCTTGCTTTTTGTTTTCAGAAACCGCCTGTGGTATTTCTTCTATCTTCCCCTACCTAAGCCCTTAGCACTAGTCTGCTATCAAGATGCTGACTCTAGATGCTTCCTCATGTTTTTCCATGAAGAAGTAATGCCAGCTCTAGTAACCATTGTTGAGGGACCTTGGTGTAAGCATCTACAAATTTTAAGAACTTAGAAGCAGCCATCTAGTCCCTTACATCTCCAAATGTGTCTGCAACTGGTCAATTAAGGAAGTGTTAAAATGAGGTAGCCCGTGCTGATGCCTTTCCCTAACTGAACCAGCTTCCAACAATGCTGAGGGAATTTCCTGAGCTTGTGGTGGTTTGATAATCCTCAAAAGATCTCAGGATATTTTTTTCTGGTCTCCTATTGGGACTGTGTACATTTCTGGCATCCACAGCCTCTTTATTAAGGAATTCCAAAGGCCTCCAAGCTGTTGTATCAAACCTGCCTTGTTCTGTTTGCTTCAAATGTAATCAAATAATCAAATTAGACAGGCCCTTATGGGAACATACCTGGATCAATCCCTACCCATCTTTTCCAAGATGCATATACTTATGTAGACATCTATTATATTATATGTAATACATATGATATATTATTCTACATTTAATATCCAGGGCATAGAAGAATAACCATAAATCAGACACTCTGCTTTTAAAATAAATATGACATCTATAAAATTTCTCTTATGAAGCTTGCTTCATTATAATACCATTATTTGATTTAATCATATTGATTTTGTAATCCTGCTTTGCAAGATTATGTCTGTACAGCAAGCCAAGAGAAAGGCAAGACGGAATGGTACTGTTAGAGCAGAATATGGGTAAACAGAAAACCTGTAGTAAGGCAAAGAGTGGGACGTGGAAAATTACTGTCACAATTTACAGACAAACACCATAGCCAAGTTTCTCAGCAGTAACACCCTGGCATGTATGCCACTGGGTGATCTAGACAATAATCAGGCTGTGATAATATTCCTGTGCTAATAAATATTTCACTAATTGCTAGTAGGGTCAGAAATTGATTTACAGATCAAAGTGGAAAGTCATGTGAAGGAATTTTAATTAATTCCAACAAAAGATCAAAAAAGGAGTATTATTTTTTAGTTTGAATAAATCACTTGTTTTCACATAGAAAATACTGATTATTGAAGGTCAAGTGTGGGCCTTTTAAAAGTCTTGTTTTCTCCAGTTCTGAAGGTTCAGAAATTCATAAGCAAATGAGAAAAAGTGAGATTGATTTAAAGTTCTGACAGGGACACCTGTAGCACCTAGAATTTACTTTCTAAGCAGAGGTATATTGCCTCTAGATGTGGTGTGGGATTTATCTATTCAAACATGAAGGCGCCTGAGCGAGATATTGCAGAGCTCTATTCCTGAATCATGTAGGAGGAGAAATAGCTAAATGTAACTGTGCAGTTCATGTGACCAAATGTAGATGTTCTCTCCCAAATGAGATGAATCATTTACACATTGTAGGTGTCCAGAGTTTACACATGAATCCCACTCACAGTCTCTTATATTTCAGCTTGTCTTAGCTTAGCCATTTCCCCAAGGGTGACTGTGTGTTGTCCTTGTCCTTATCAGTTCCCAGTCACTTGAAAGTTGCTGCCTTTTAATCTGAAGGTTTTAAAATTGAATTCCTCATGCTGAATTTATGGAAAGGATGCAGTTTCCCTGTTACCATTGTCAAGCAATTGGGAAGCACTTGTGGAGCATTTCTTACCTTCAGCCAGGGCTGTGACTCAAACTCAGGTGGTCTTTACCCCATCAGCCCACCTTGGGAATCACATCACTCAGCCTGGGGATGGTGTGGCCCTGCACAGACCAGCTACTCCCGTGGTGGCAGAGATGCTCTCACCAGTGTGGGTTTGCAGTCAGTGCTGCCGTGGCCATGCAGGTGCTGTTGCAGGTGCTGTCTGTGTGAGCAGCAGTCACACCTTTGGTGACTGCAGCCATGTCTCTGCAGAATGCTCCCAGCGAGACAAGACTGTAGGGTTGGAAATGGCAACAGGCAGATGGCAGGGAGCTGTGACAGTGGGTCTTAGCTCAGAGGTGACGGTTTTGGTGGTAAAGTGAAGTGAGATGCCAGATGACAGTGAAAAGGAGCAACTGGCAACACAGCCAGGCATTTTGGCAGTAACAGGAGGCTCTGTGCTCCCTGGTAAGAAAAAGTGACTCTTAACAGCAAGATGTGAGATGGTTGCTGACATCGATGAAGTATTTTTTGCCACAATGCACATCTCCTTGCTAGTGGGTCTCTTCTGAGCTTGTTTAGGGTAGAATAGACCATTTCAGATTCAGTGAATATCTACTGCAACTGCCTGACCATTCAGGGCTGACCAAGAGTTAAAGCACATTGTCAAAACACTCCTAAAACACTGACAGGCTGGTGGCATCCACCAGCTCTCTGGGAAGCCTGTGCCAGTGTTTTACCACCCCTTCAGTAAATAAATGCTTCCAATCAAAGTCAAAGCCTCCCCTGGTGCAGCTCTGAACTATTCCCATGGGACCTTATCACTAGATACCAAGGAGAAGGGTCTCCTACTCTTTCTACCCTCCTCAGTAGCAATGAGGTCACCTTTCAGCCTTTTCCCCAAGCTTGATAGGCTTGAAATACTCAGCTGCTCCTCAAAAGACATTCCTTACACCCTTACTGTGAGCCAGAGACTCAAACACTGGGCTTCAAAACCAGCTAATGCCACCATGGGAACCTGGGTAATTGAAGTTGTTCAAGGGCAAAGAGATACAAGAGATTGTATAAGCACAAAATGGGTTATTCTGCTGCTCTGGTATGCAAGCTGTCACTGCATAAATCAAGAAACTGCTTGGCTTAAATAGCTAGTAGGGAAGTCAAGGCTGAAGTAAGATGACATATTTCTGTTCAAAAAGCATATGGTATAGAGGAAATGTAACCAGCTTGAGTGAAAGGGTCTGAAGGGAGTCTTGGGACTATCTAGGTAATAGTATGAGCAATACCATAATGTATCAAAAGTGCCTGGATAACAGTGTTAGAAATACCAAACTTGAGTGTGGATATAGCAGAATTGGGACCAGTGAGGAAAAAATAATTAGAAGCATGTCATTAAATAGGTCCCATTTGTCTGGAAGGACCCTAGGCAGAGAAAAAGAGGTGCAAGGATGATGAAAAGGTAGGTTCAGGAAAATAATCACTAGGAATTAAATAGGAAAATAAGCACAGGAAATAATTTTAAAAACAGACATTAAGTATATTCCTGTGGAGAAAAAGGAGGGGTGAGATATTCTGGTTGTAGAAGTGTGAACACCTCCAGTGGTAAAGCTAATCTGACCCCAGGTCCCCCGGGATGGTGGACAGTACCCTTGAGGCAACCTGCTGCACTCTCATCAAGTCTATGTCCAAAAGTCTTGGCATGCAAGGGTGGGATGAGAAGGGATAGGCTTCTGTCCTAATAGTAAGTGGAAAAGGGAAGGGAATTGTGGCATGATGGAGTTTGCATAGGAATTATAGTTTCTTCATAGCAATTGTGCATCGGTAGTACTAGTAACAGGCAACATGATTGTAACTCAAAATTGTTGTGCTTGTAGTGATACAGTTGTGAGAGAGTCCTGCTCCTACCAGATATTTGTTTATTAGCTAGTTAAGGTGGTATCAGTCTCTTACAGCATGTAGATTAATCAACAGACATTGTAGGTGTTAGTTATTTTATTGGGTCTCCAGTCTAAAGGAGCAGAGTCAGACACAAAAGATACCATGATCATTGTTTTAAAAGCTATTTTATATGCAAAAACCTAAACCAATTTCATTTTCCCAAGACTTTCTGATTATCCACAACAACAAAGAAAATTAAATGGGCAATACTTTTTGTCCTGCAATGTGGGGCTTCTTCAGCATTGGCTCAATGCTTTTTTCCTACTGTTATTATAACATTGATCATTGTGGAACCAAGACAGCCTGCAGTGGTGCAAGCCCCAAAGTTCTGAGTGGGCTCGATACTGTGGCTGAAGACAGTCAGACAAAGGGCTGAAACACTTCAGTAGCAGAGACCACAGCTGCATATGGATTGCCCGTGGTCAGAAATCTGCACAGTGTTAGAAAGGTTGGCATGGTAGTGCATGGGACCTGGAGATGGAATCACCAATGGGACACTGAAGAGACATTCAGACAAAGCCCATTGAAAGTACAGAAAATAATACCAAGGGAAAAAAAAACCTGAACAAACAGCATCTTAAAAATTTATTTGAATTTAATTTTGGCAATTTGTATTACTTCATAGGAGACTAAAGACATAAATATATTGTGTATTTGTGCTAATTTGGGCTGGGATAGAGTGATCTTCACAGTAGCTTGTATGGTGCTCTGGTTTGGATCTGTGCTGAAAACAATGTTGATAACACTGGGATGTTTTAGCTGTTGCTGAGCAGAGCTTACACAGTTAAGGCCTTTCCCCCTTCTCACACTGCCCCACCAGCAAGGATACTGGGGGTGCACAAGGAGTTGGGATGGGACATGGCTGGGGCAGCTGACCCCAAGTGACCCAAGGGATATAGCAGACCATATGGCATCATGGTCAATATATAAAGCTGGGAGGGAGAAAAAAGGGGAGGTAATTTGAAATGATAGTGTTTGTCTTCCCAAGTCACTGTTATACATACATGATGGTGCCCTGCCCTCATGGGGAAGCCTGAACACCTGCTTGCCCATGAAGTGGTGAATTAATTCCTTGCCTTGCTTTCCTTGTGTTCATAGCTTTTGCTTTACCTTTTAAACTGTCTTTATCTCAACCTGAGAGTTTTCTCACTGTGACTCCTCCAACTGTCTCCATCATCCCACTGGGGGAGTGAGTGGCTGCGGGGGTTATTAGCTGCCAGCTGGGGTTAAACCATGGCAATATTGATTTAAGGGTGTCTTTATACTTCTATCTTTCTGTTGAGCGAGGACAACTTGTTTCTTGTTTTAGTCTCTTGCTTCAAAATTTAAAGTTCTGACAAAGGAAAGCAAAGCACACACTGAATGCTTTGCTCTCAGTACAGACTGCAATCAGCAACATTCTTTCAAATTCCACTCTGAAGCTTGCAAAGGAAAGGCTTCATTCTGCCAGGCGGTGGTATTAAGTATCACATGGAAGGCAGTCATAATTCCAGTTCACTGTAGCAAGGAACATTTAAAGTTGAAGTAAACTCATAATGCAAGTGAACAAGGAAGCACAGATGAGATGTTGATGGTTCTTTTTGTTAAGCCTTAAGTGAAGGGATAAGAGCCCTGATATCTGTTCAAGTCCTGCTTGTTTGAGCATCACAAGCTAAAACACATTAATGTAATTTGGAGCCAAGGAACAAAACTCTCCAGAACTCATAAACTGCTGGGAGTCCTCATCTTGCT
This sequence comes from Parus major, assembly GCF_001522545.3. Classification (NCBI taxonomy): domain Eukaryota; kingdom Metazoa; phylum Chordata; class Aves; order Passeriformes; family Paridae; genus Parus; species Parus major. Next base: position 18,538,588 of record NC_031773.1, on the reverse strand, counting down.
ATACTACACATGTCCCCTGTAGCTTGTCCCCTCTCCCTGGTCCCATTGATCTTGCACTGTGCTGCACTCTGGCTCTGCTTCAACAAGGCAGATGGAGAACACTGCTGTAGCCTATTTCATAGCATGATTAGGCATTTTATTGAGAACTACATATTCAAATTCTTAAGGCTGAAGAGGGCTCAGATTTTTCACTTCCAGGGATAAGTGAAAAATCTCTAGGATATCACACTGTCTCCTCTGCTACTGGATTTCAGAATTTTCAATGAAAAATAAAGAAAAATGCTAATGTAATTTTGTAATTGCTCAGAGCAACTGTTATGTTCAATTACTGCTATTTCTGTTATTTGACATTCAAATAAATGGTTTATTAACAGGAAGGAAGGTTTTAACCGTGGATCTTGGCATACAGAAGAATTACTGGAAGGATTCCTTCTCTTGCATGTATATTAAGGAATTCCAGCGTGGTGGGTTCTGGAAGGAGCTCTCAGATCTGCATGATAAGCTGTGCTGCCAGAAGGCTGAGCATCCTGCTGCTACCCGGGTGTAGGTTTAGGAAGAGAGCTGTGGAACATTCTGCCACAGAGGTAAAAGAGAGTCTGTGTTCCAGGAAGAAAAGCAGGACAAACAGAGCAGAGAACTTTACACAGGTTTGTGGAGTAAGGGGAGTTTTCTTGCATGTCTGTGATCCTGTACCAGATTATGAGTACACAGCCCCCCTCTCCCTGCGGTGGGGGTCTGACATCTGTCTTATTCTGGAGAGAGGGAGATACTTTTCACTGCGAACATTCCTTTGCAGATGCTTAACAGAGAGTTAATCTGGCCTTTACATTTTTGCTACCCCAGTATTAAGGCAATTACGGGGAGGACAGCTCAAGCAAATGAAGGGGAGAAGCAAGTCTCATCCGGATAGCCTCTAGCCATCCTGCATCACAAGTTCAGGTAAAGATGTAAAAGGGAATGGAAATGAGAAGGGATGAGAAAGTAAGTGAAATTCCTGCATTTTTCATCACTTTTTCTTCATGCAGGCTGCAGTCTTTTTGGTAGGACTGCTGAATGTTATTATCAATCAGCTGATCTAACTACACAACTATTTTAATCCCCTTGCATACACTGACAAAATACATACAAATCATTACATGTTTTTAACACTTGGTATTGTCCATTTAATTGTAAAGAATTATTAAAGACATTATTATTACTGTACTTGAAAACAGTGAGTAATCTACACAGTTCAACTATAGGGATCCCCATGTCCCAAGGAAAGCAATTGTAAAGATTTACATTTTAATTGATATCTTACTCTGTAAAGAAAAATAAAAGCCCTCAGCTACCTAAGTCCTTACAATTAATTAGGCACAAAATACTCCATAAAGATTAACAGTGCCCTCATCCCAAGAGTGCTCAAACAAAAAAACCCCAAAAGGCATAATGTTAAAATCTCCAAGTTATCAGTATAAGAAGTCTAGTTTTGCAGTTACAGACTGTGAAAAAACCAAGTCATGGCTGTATGTACAGTCTTGACATCCAGGTGACTTTCACGTCAGTGCCATTTTGCTTTTGTGTTCCACACGCAGAGGCTAGTCCTACTCTGAATCTCTTAAATGTAGCGGATTACAAAGTAAAATAGCTGAGAACTCATTTCAATACTTGAATGGATGTTGTCAGTCATGTTCCATGGCCCTGAAAGGCTGGAGTACCTCCCTTGCAGCCACACCATCCTCCAGACACTGTGGAGCCAGTACTGGTCATCCCATGTCAGCAAGGCAGTACTGTCCCACCTACCATACTGTGTCTTGTTCTGCTGGTCCTGAAGTGTTGATGGATGAGAATGCAGCATTTGCCTTGTTTGCCAGATTTATCGTATGCTCTGTGTTCAGTCTCTATACTCAATGAATTCACATAATGATGAACAGTCCCTCTGATCCACTGTCCCAAACCACAGCTGCCAGTAAACACAACCAGCGTGCAGGCCCTGCAAAGCCACATGCCTTGGCAGCTCAGTAAACTTCTGCCCTGGAGACTGCTATTAAAAACAAGTCTCACAACGCACCACAGGGACATATCCTCCTGGGAGCAGCTCTGCATTCCCATGGAGGAGGGTGGATTTGCTCCTAGCAGCAGCCACAACACTGTCAGGCACAGCATGACCACTGAGAGCTGCTGCCTGGAGCCTGTTTGGCATGACAGCATTCTTGGTGCTGAGGCAATTTACTTGTCTCAAACTTGGCATTCACATGTGCAGATATGTGGATACTTGCTAAAATCTACCTACCTTGTAAGGTCAATTATTTTTTGTATATTGAATTGTGGGGGTTAGGCAGCCTTTGTCACATTTTCTGGCAGATGCTGCCTGCATACGATTTAGGCATTGACCTACCCAAAGGACATGTTCCAGTGTAAACTGACCATGGTATTGGAAGGACTTAGTGTCCAGGAACTTCAGCTGGTGACATTCTTCATTTTATATCCCAGAAAAGGTAATGCAGAACTAAAACAGAATCTTCAGTGGCTTCTGCTGTCTAATGTTTGCAAATGGGCATGTACCAATGGAGATTTCCTGGCATTAATTTCCAGATGTAGGCCTATTTTCTCATGGATGCCAAAATACATGTCCAACAAGATTGGACAAAAACTCCTAATAAAACCAGTGCTTTGCCAAGTTTATATTACATCCATTTTTAATAATAATATAGCAACAAAGAGAAAGAGTTAAAATATCTGGTTTTACTATTCAAGAACTCATAATCATCCTTTTGCCTTTGACTATAGCTTACACAAGAATATTCTGGCTTAGTTTAAGCTTAGATTTAGAAGTGACTGAAGAACTGAGAAAGAAAAAATTCTTGCAGCATTTCTCAAAAAAAATCAGAACTCAAATATATGTGAGAAAGAGTAAATTCTTAAAACCAGTGATCAATATCGGAGCCACGGATGCCCTGATGGAGCACAGTGGAAATACGTTTTTGCCCATTAGAACTGGCAGCAGCAGCAGGCAGCATCTACACTGTGTTCTGTGGTAGGACTGCTATTTCTGACAGAAATGCACAAAATCTGCCACAGAGGAGACTCCTCACAACTTTTACATGCATACCGCACCTGTTACCTGCCCAGCCCAGTATGGCCTGACCGAGTCAGGTTTGCTGTGGACTAGCAGGCTCTCTGCTACAGCAGTGTTTGCATCTGCAAACTCAGCATCCCCAGCACCAGGTCTTTGTCCCCAGATGAGCTGCACCTTTTTCTTCAGATCCCTGCATCTGGCACTGGTGAGGTTGCACCTCGACTCCTGTGTTCAGCTCTGGGTCCCTCATTGTAAGAAAGACATTGAGCTGCTGGAGCAAGTCCAGAGAAGGGAAACAGAGCTGTGGGGAAGGAGTATAAGTCTGAAGAGGAGCAGCTGAGGGAGCTGGAGTTTAGCCTGGAGGAGTCTGGGGTAGTCCTTATCACTCCCTACAAGTACCTGAAAGTGAAGCTGTAGCCAGGTGAGAGTCAGTTTCTTCTCTCAGGTAACAAATGACACAACAAGAAGAACTGGCCTCATGCTGAGTCACAGGAGGTTCAGACTGGGCATCAGGAAAAGTTTTTTCACAGAAAGAGTTGTCAAGCATTGGAACTGCCTTCCCAGGGAAGTGGCTGAGTCACCACCCCTGGAGGTATTTAAAAAAGCTGAAGATGTATCACTTAGGGACATGCTTTAGTGGTGGACTTTAACAGAGCTGAGTTAATGGCTGTGCTCTTTAATTAATTAATGGCAATGATCTTTAGTTTTGTTATTATTATACATTTAAAATATATATTTTATATAAATATTATTATACATTTTTATTTATTATTTATTTTTTTTAGTTAATGGCAATGATCTTTACCTTTCTAATGTAAATGGTTCCATGATTCCATGTCCAGCAGCTGGGTCTGAACCACTGCTGCAACCAAAGTCCCCAATGCTCAGAAGTAAGTGACAAATTGTGAATTCCTTCTCATCCATCCAGTAGCCTTAAGCTCTTGATAAGGCTTAGTAGCTCAGGTGTAATATGGGACAAAGACAAGAAACCTGCCTGGTCGGAGAAGGAAGGAACAGGAACCAGTTCCCAGGAAGGTGGAGTGCTGGACAGTGTCACACAAGGTCATTAAGTATGACTGTCACTTCTGCTGCCAGCATCTGTATTATCTAGGATTATTTTAGGACTACCTCTCAGAGCATCCTAGCCTCCTGTGACTTTGAACTAAGTAAAATTACAGCTCAAAACCTGAATACTAAACTTATTTTTTGTAATTTACATCCTCTTGAATAGTCTACTGATTTTATGCTAAAATGGTAAGTAAATTTGATGCTTAAAGTTACAAGGCAAACTAAACTAAAAATAACATTGAAATAATATGATTTCTATCCTGATTCAGAGATAGTAATTATCAGCCCTTCTATAGGCCAAAATTGAAAACATATTCTCTCAGATTTGTTGCAAGGAATTTCTGCCTGCTTAAGGCTGTTTCGACAAGATTAACTTCTTTTGACTTTGTCTCATTTCAGCTTATTTAAGAAACATTTTTCTCTTCACCTTCTTTTGAGGACACATTTGTGCAGTAGAAATTCAAATTAGGAATAAGAAAAAAAATACTGTAATTGTGGTCAAACTCTGGAAGAGACTGCCCAGATAAACTATGGACTCCAGATCCTTGGAAATACTACAAATCCAACTGTGCATGGCCCTGAGCAACCAGACCCCACTGGACAGGCTCAGAACAGGGGGGATGGACTAGACGATTTCCAGAGGTCTCTTCCACACTAAACCTCTTCTATGGCCTTATGTTACACAGGTAGCATTTAATGTCTGTCCAACATCTGGAAAGATGCCTACACCCAGAAAGAAAATATGCTCTGGGGATGCAGTGTGGTTAAATGCTTTACAGTAGCTGCAAATCACATCCCTCCATTCCTGGCTGCAAACATTGAGCTTTGTAAGGAATGTTCCCCCTATGTTCCCCCTATTAGGGTGAGATTACGTGCAAAACATCTAATCAAGATCTGGATTCTCATCTATCAACATAACAGTTTTTTCTCATAATCATATGAATGAAACCTTGGGCAAAACTTTTTAAATTTGTGTGCTATTTTGTTAGTTTTGGCAAACCTGCAGGTTTTGGTGGTTACCTCCTCACTCCTATAACCCAACACACTTTCCTAATTTTATTACTCCACACAGCCAGCTCACTTAAAAAAGTGGAAATACTCTCATTAATAAAATGAAACCACTGCACATGTGTGTGTAAATGGCCTACATTTGTGCATGGCTTAGCAAGTGGGCTCACTGGGTGCTCTGTAATCTAGGTGTAAGAATGTGGAGGTCTACAGGATTATCCTGGTTACATTGAACTACTCACCTAGTAGATATCAGTGGTTGCATCATTTCTCATCATTCTGAATTTATATTATGAAATACTAATTTTGACACAAGCCCCTATTGCTAGAGCATGCCTAAGGCAATAAGCTTATGAAATAATGGATCAAACCCATTTTGTTTGTCCAGACAGAGACAAGCGGCAAAGTTCCTTATACAAACTTGGAACAGATGAAACCCTGAGAGCTGAACAGAGCAGACAGTGAGGAGGGATGGTAAAATTGTCCATCATGATGCAGAAAATAAAATTACACTAAATTAGCATTTTCTTTGGAAAGTAGCAAGAAGATCAAATCAATGTATTGAATTAAGAGAGATGCTTTATATCCCATCATTATCTACTGAAGCTTATTCAAAAATATTCATGTGAAAACCCCCACCAAAATAAAGGGAACAGCTGGTCTGCAAACTGTTTATTAAGGAGTTAATGAAAAGGTAATCTGAACAATTTTCAACTTAAATGCTTGAACCTTGAAGTTCTATCAAAAATGGAGCACACCCCTCTGCCCCTCTTTTACATGGGGAACTATGGGCCATGCAGTCTGCCCTGAAGAGAAACTGTAGAGATCATGCTGTGTGTCACCACTAATGCCAACCAGTAAGATAAGGGCAGACCCCTTCCTGGGATGAAGGCTGTGGAATGGATGTGCCTTCTTCCTAACCCTGAGAGTGTCAGAGCATGTCATGTTTTCTGCTGGCAAGAACTGAAAGCTTTCCAGCTCTTCACCATGCTTTAATGTCACGATAGCTTCTTGTAACTGATGTATTTTGCTGAGAAACCAGAGAGAAGAGCAGGAGTTACACCAGGAACAGAAAGCCATATTTGAAGCCAACTGTATCAAATACAGTTGGACAAAATGACAAATTTGGTTGACATATTCAGAAATAATTACTTGATGTACTAGATTCTTTTGAAGGCTTTTCCAAGATATTAAATATGTATTTGTTAGCTTTTTGATATAGAAAATTACAACATATAACTTTCATGCTTATTTGCAAGCTGCTAGATATATGACAATAACAGCAAAGATATTTGATGGAGAAAGGTTAGAGCATATGTTATTATATAAAGCTTCTTCTGGAGAAGAATTAAATTAGGATATAATGACATTTTCACATAATAAGTAAAAGTAAAGTAAAAAAAATAACAGTCAAGTCAAGCAACACAGGTAATATCTGCAGAAAATATAATGCTGCCCCTGGGCATTCAGCTGTTTGTGGGCTGTAGCTGCTCATCATGATTCTAAAGCCACAAAAGGAAAATTAGTCTTTATCATATTAGATCAATGTATTTTCTTATGTGAATGTAAGACAAATACACATTTTTGATTAGTAAAATAAATGGAACTAAAAAATAGCATTAAAGGAATGTCAGTAAAACCTGCAAAAGCCTGTCTTCTGAAGAAAGAGACAAGGTGCTGTATAAACCATGCTCTGCATTACACAATGGAAAGCAGGAGTGACTACCAAAATCTGAAATACATAGCATGGAATGCTGGCAGCAGGAGCTGGATCAGGCTACATGGTTTCTTTAAACACAATGCTTTTGTGGTTCTGCAGAGGGTGTGCAGTAGTTCCTTGCTCTCCCAGGGACAGGGAGGTGTGTGCCTCCCCCAGGCACTGCTGATGCACAAGATGTCAGTGAGATGGAATAATTGCTGAGGTACCTGTCTCATTCTATCTGTGCTAATGGAACCACTCAGGTGTTAATGGATCAAGACACTGCATACATGTACCAAAAAACAGGCAGCAGCTGCTCAAAAATTCACACTGAAACTGTAATATCGTGGTAAAAGGGGAGAAAGAGACTCAATGTGTACCTGACTGAAAGTCATCATTTAAAGGTTTTCAGCCTCATGCATGCAAATACACACTGATGTAGAGACAGTGCATTTCCTGAACATGGAGAAAAAAAGAAAATCATATTACCTCCTGGGCTTTTAATGGGATTTTTAGCTTTGCAGTCAGTGGAGAGTGGAGAATGTCCTTACACAGAGCATGTATCTGCACTGCATAAAGCAGATGCATTTCAAAGTATCAGAAATACTCAGTAAGAAAGAAGTTAATTTTCCAGATGCAAGCAGTACACAGATATTTTTTAGAAGCTGATATTTGGGATAACCTTTAAATAGAAATTGGGATGGTTTAATTCCTCATGTTCTTCAACATTTCTGCATTTCCCAGTCTTTAAAATGAGGTAAGTAAATCCACAGCTCCACAGGCCTGGCTGCATGGAAACTGTGGTTGTCTACATTTACATACAGGCACGCAGGGTACTGCATTAACCTCCTCCTCACACACTGTGAGACTTTCTGCATACATACATACATACCTATTGCACAAAAAGGAGGTGGGGGGAAAAAAAGAGTTGAAACTCTTAAACAGCTCTACAGTTTCAAAAACCCTGTGAAGTCCACAAGATGGATATAAATTTAAATTATATTCCACTCTGGGCATGGAGTACCCAGCCTGGTCTAGGAAAATGTCTGAATTTCAGTGGCATTGCTGAGAAGAGTGAATTTACTTTGCATCTAGGCTCTATCCTCACACTACATGAGGTGAGTCCCTGAAGAGTTGTTTTATCATTCAGCAGAAGGCTTGCTGATACAAATTTTATCTGGAATTTTGTTTCAACACAAATTTCTGCAACCTTAGGCTTGTGAATTGCACAGTCTGATGTGCTATGGGTTTCCAGCCACAAGTGCAGTGCAAAAACTCCCAGCATAAAAAAATATAAATGGCAAATTTGTTTTACAGTAAGAGCACAAGGAATTACTAAAATAGACATTTTTTTAGAACACAGATTGCTCCTGGACCACAAATGTAATTTTATTTTGTAGAAATAATGAGGAGTTTGATGCACTGGGGACAAACAGAAGTAAAGAGAGAGAATGCAATTTTAAAGCACTCCCCTGTATTGAAGAAATTAAAAAAACATGTACCTACAGTGTTGCGAGGTAAGAGTTGATTTTCACATCATTCACGGGAAAATTTACTCCTAAAGCTCTCTGAAACATCATTTATAGAAGGAACATATTTGAGACCACATTAAGATGCAGCTCAAACCACTGTCACCAGACTTGTGCTACCATTTCTTCAGGTACGGTACATTCAAGGGTGATTCTTACTAAGTGTTACTCCTCAGCATGCTATGACTAAAAGCAGCACTCTGCTCTTGCCTGGGTGTATAAAGAGTGACACAAACACGAGGACATGAGAAACAGAGGGAAAACTATGTTGACCTGTTCACAGATTAACTTGAATCCCAACTTCAAGTTCAAAAGTCAGCTTCAAATGAAGTTTAATCTGGACAAAGATTACACAGCAATATAAAGCATAGCATTAATCTGCTTGTAATAAATTTATTTCTACTATTAATAAATTCAGTAAAAATTAATTCTGCCCTTTTTTTTTTGCTAAATATTTCTTTCCATGAGTATCTGCTGTAAATTTTTTTTTTTAAAATTTGTTTTTGAAGATTTCTCTTGCTAGTTTTTCCTGTGGTGGTAGCAATGACTCTATACACAAATGAGGTTCATGTACAGGGCACTACCATAGAAGCCGTACTTGCTTGCAGCACACAATAATTTTTAAGACTTAAATTATGGATATAATAAAGTAAAAAGGGATAATATTACCGTTACCATTTTCAGTGCAAACAGGACAGAATATATCTGCGATGACTTACTGCCTGGCTAGTAGTGCCTAGTATAACACACTTAAAAAACCCTTGATTGTATTATTCAGAAGAAATCTCACATTAGACTAGCAAACAAGTTGTTTTTAAAAACGGGTGATGACTTAAATAAAATTAATGACCAGCCAGAGAAAGTTAATTGCAGCTACTTTATAACCTATTACCAGCAAGTCCTTGGGTGTTGAACTTGACTGGCTCTGCCCATGCCAGCACCAGCCCTTTCTGCACAGGCTGTTGGACTGGTGGCAGACATAGGGAGCCTATGAAAACCAGCATGCTATTTCAAGGATGGAAATACACATCTGGAGGGCTACAGGCACAGTTCTTTTCCACGGCAAGACCTGAATAATCTGCAGAGTTCTTCCCAAAACAGAAAGAAAGCAAGGTGAAAATGCCTTTGGGTCACTATTCTGGTCCACATAAAGGATGTCTTCATTTTAGGCAGTCTAAATGGAATGTTGATGCTGGATTTCCTCTCCTGCCTCACTCATCCCATCTGGGCAGTTTGCTCATTAATTTAAGGGAAGCCAAAAGGGAGACTTTCACCACCCTTCTACTCTCACTACCTCACCATCTTCATTGCCCCAGAGCACAGCTCTTAGAAACAGAATGGAAACCACCAAAGGCCCTTGACCTCCCAAAAGCTGTTTTCAGCAAATTGCCAAGAGCTGACAATATGCATATTTTCATGCTTCTGCCCTCCCTGATCCTTGCTGCCAGGGCTGTGTATGGGCTTGGCTCAGCTCTCTGTCCCAGCTGGCCTGGCCACCTGCTTTGTGCCAAGAGGAAGCCTTCCAGTGTAGCAGGAACCGCACCTTGCTCCGGGCTGGGCTGCTCTGTCAGGTTGTGCTGCAGGCCCTGCCACTCTCCCTTGATCCAGGGCCACTCTGCTGTCAAGGACCAATTGAAGTAACAAATTTGCAGCATTAGCACTTGTCCTTTGGAGCATGATTTTGTCTTGACGCTGTCAACATGGTACATGTTACTGCTTAAAAAATCTCACAATGAGGCACAACACTGTCCCCTTTCCTGTTACAGTAGCTTCACTGTTCTTTTGGATACTATGTGCCCTCTAAAAACACAAATATTGTGATAGCCATCACCTTCCAAGTTGTCTGTGACTGGGATCATCTCTCTGGTTCTCATACAGGGACGTGTTTTGTTGTTTGACACAGCATCACAGAATTACTGAATATCTAGGGTTGGAAGAGGTGTTAAAGATCATCTAGTTCTACATCCTCTTCTGTGGACAGGAACACTTTTCACTAGACCAGCTTGCTCAGAGCTCCATTCAGCCTGGCCCTGAACACTTCCAGAGATGGGGAAGTAATATATTGTTAGGAATACATGGATCTCTTATGAAAACACGCACTTCTGCTAAGCATCATTGTACTAAAAGGCACATTAACAGAGCGCTCTCTTGGTTCACAAAAAAGCACCAAATACCCCAGAGGCTTTTATTGAAGAAAAATTTTTTGTGGGGCCCTAGCTTTACTGTGTGCTAATAAAGACATGCCCAAGCATGTTAGGACCTGACACACAGGGTATGTTTCATGGACCTCCCTGCTGCATTATCACCTGTGTGGTTTTATTAAAGATCTGGGAAGCCACAAAGCACCATCCAGCTCTTTCAGCCACCAGCCAAACAGCACCTTCAGGCACCCATGTGCAGATTCAATACTACTACCTTTCCTTAAGAAGAGTGCATATAAATTGCAGTATCTGCATATTGTGTACTGCAAGGGAGAGAAGCACAGTGCATACCAGGAATGGAAATGATACAACAGGACTGTAAGCAAGGCAAACAGAAGCTTCCTATCTTTCCCCTCTCCTTCATCTGTTTCTCTGTAGCCTATATCCCTATCTAACACACTTCTGTTTGTTACAGAAAGCCACCTTGTTGTACTGGCCATTTTTAAACACAATGTCTAATTGTCGAGCTACTCCTGAAGTGCTGTGTAGCAAGACTTAATCACCAAGGAGAGGACAAGGAAAAGAGAAAAATACTGTTTAATGGGAAAGCACAGTGCCAAATTAAGCCAAGAGCAGAAATACTGCTAACCTATAATTTTGCCAAAATAAAACACAATACTTTATTCCATAGCACATTTACAGAAAGGCAAAACACAGTTTTCATTTCCTCTTTTTCTTTAACCTGCCACTTAAGGCATTGCTCTGACACACACCACAGCAGATGGCTAAACTACACTGGAAACCAAGAACACGCTGTGTGATCTCAGCTGCATATACAAAGGCCTCAAAAATTGGAACTAGGGTTTTGGCTTAAGGTACTGACTGTCAGTTGAACAGAGATATTTAATGTATCATTCCAGTTCACATGGTAGATATATTACTGTAATGCCCCCACAACAATGACACACATATCTGTGTTCTTGGGACAGTCCAGTTTTAGGCAGTACTACATGAGTCTGAGAAAACTGAAAAGCTGAAACAATTATAGAATAAAGTAAAGTTGATGTAGGAGTCTTTCAATACTTTTCTCCTGAAGCCTGGAGGATTCAGGCATACTGCTCTTTGCAGAAGCACAGTAATACACATTTTAAACAGAAAATCTAGTAAGGTGCCACTACTATTTTATACTATTAATTTCAGCTTTTTCACTTCTTTAAAAAAAAAAAAATCTTGTTTACAGAAACTTCTATCCATTTCAGAACATGTGCCTGTCCCTGAGGACAGGAAGTGCTTTATCTTCTCAGGACTGAGTAAGTGTTAGTTTCATAACAGACGAATACCAAACTCTTCAATGCATCTTGAATACCAAGGAAACTAGTCACACCTGTCAATAAGAGGGAGTAACATAAAGATCTTGCTTACCTTTCCATAAACAACAGTTTTGTTTAAAAAAAATAGTATAATCTAGTATATAATATGCATTGAACACTGTATTTATTACATCTTATCAGGAGGGACATATTTAAATTCAGTTTCAAGCACTTTGATTTTTAGTTACAATGAAATCACCTTAAGTACTTCTGCTGTACCCTTGACCTTATTATCATCAAATATGCCATTATCATTTGAGGATACATAAGATACCAAAGTCAACAACAGCTCTTATTTAATAATTAATGCTCAGACTCTCTTATGGGGTGGGAGAAAACAGGGCTACATTATATGTCATTATGTTTACATAATGTTTACTTAGGAATGCGAAATCCAATCCCACTATGATAACATGGGTTGTTGTGCTGATCAATCTTTCATATTACGCTAGCTCTAAAAACCCTGTAAACTGATGGATAACTAGCAAGGTTCAAGTGAAGACCAGACACTTACTTCTGCAGGCGCTCCAGCTCAGCGGGCAGGTCACAACCTATGTAAACTCTGTTCATTAAACTGTATTCTAACAGTGCACAAAAACAGGGATCCTATAAGAGAAAATTAATATGTAACTGTAATCATGGTGAAGTGAATTTTCAAACAAATTAACATAGCACATGAATGTAAGAGATTTAATAAGACCTTTTCCAGAAACAGAACTCTACAAATGGTGCAAGTATTGCAAAACATGCGAGGAAGGTACCTATAGCTGCTCTAAATTACATATAAGGTGCGGAGGAACTAAATTTTCATTCAGACCATTTTTGAAACACTGTTTTCCTTGTTGTTTGTGAAGTCAAGACATAAAATGAGACATTAAGACTAGCTCAACTTATTCCTGGGAAAGGACCACGCCTGAGTTCAAAAGAAGTGCTCCTTTCTGGCACTCACTGCATTAATAGGGAAAAATCTTTTCTGCCACCCTCCATTTAAAAAGTGATGCAACTACATTTTATGAAGAACCTGATTGTGTGAGGTTGTGCAGAACATGCTTACTGGACTTGCAGGCTGCTGGAGAACTTTAGAGGAGGTTTGAGCCTCCATGCTAGAGATGAAAGAGGAGCTAGTCTTGTATGCACAGAGCACCATTTCCCTTGCACTTGGAAATCTACTATGTGTGTGTGCCTGAACTGTCTGTTTGTATGGGAACCCATGGAGATCAGGCATTCCCAAATGCAGACTGAGGACAATGTACAAGTTCCTAACATTCGGACGCTTCCTCACATCAGATTAACCACAAAGTCATTCAACTGCTGTGGCAAGTAACACATGCAATTCAAAGAAACAAACCCCAAACTTACTTTCACAAGAACATGAGGATTTCCCACAACAATCAGCAAAGCTTTTGCTCTAGTAATTGCTACATTGAATCTCTTTGGGTTACAGAGAAAGCCCAAACAGTGTTTTTCATCATCAATTATGACTTTCTGAGATCGCACCTAAAATTAATTATGGATAATTTTAAAATAAAGTGATGAGAACACAACATACCACAGTGTAACTTTAACATAATATTTCCTTACTGCAACAATTCAATCAGTTGAAAGACAATTCAGTATATCTTCTTCAGTAACCTCACCAGGGTGCTTTGACTTAATATAGGAAAAACAGCTGAAGCAAGTAGTGTGCTAAACTATGGCTCATTAGTTTTTCACCTGTATTTCATCTATATTTGAACCTATCTTTTAAAAGAAGAAAATTTTCATGACCAAAATAATGAGTTCTTATAAGTAAGAGTGTAGTACATACCTAGAACTACTTTAAGAGAGATCCAATAGTGGATTGTAAAGCTATGGTATGATGGAGAACAGTGGAAGTAAGCACAGTACCACTGCCCCCAGGAAAGAAAAAAGTGAGAAAATCCCAGACTCTTCATCCAAGCTACAAAAGTGAAGTACTACCACCATAATTTAAACAGAAAGCAACAGATTTTCAATAATCCAGATTTTAAAGAGATGAATAATTCTACAGTCATGCACTTAATAAGCTCTGCTTTCAAATACTGTGAGAGACTGACAAAAATATGGCTTCTAAATTTTTTTCAAGGCCTATATCAAAAATAAACACAGAGAATTAGACACATGTCAAAATTCTCAGTAAGACCGCAGTAAATCTACGTACTGTTGATAAGATGATAACCATGTATTCCCGCCCTTGAAATTCTTCTACTGTGCCAACCTTTATATCTTCCAAATCAATACTTTTGAGAAGAACTCTAATTTTTTCCACCTATTAAAAAAAACAAAAAAAAAAAGTGTTTGAGGGAATTTAGTGTTACTTTTGAGAGTGGACTGCTTTAAATTCAGAACCATACCACATATACATGTATGTACCTTAACATGGTAATGTTGAAAGGAATGACTACACCGAGCCATCACTCACTAGTAAGATTTTAAAATATAGTAGTAACTTTTCTTACAAGAACGTATCACAGCTAATACACAACTCAGAAGGTGAAGGAGTGAGTACTCTACCATAGATTCAACAGAAGGTCAGAGATTTTTAGTACTACAGATGTTAAAGAGAAGAATAACTCACATCCTTAAACCTCTTTTTCCAATGTGCATCATACCCAAAAACATGCATACCACAGATGCAGCAGGGCAAGCAGCTTCCCTCAGCCCTTCAAGAAGACTACAAAGATTCCACCTTTGCTTGCCATGTGCATCATGCAGACTGAAAGGCAGAGGTGAAATATGATCTTAAGTATCCACCAAAAAAGAGAACAAGGAATCTCAGGCACTGGGATCCTGGTACATGTGGGACTGCTGTACTGCCACCTGCTAGAAGTTGCTCAGAGATTATAACTGAAGTGCTCCAAAAGATTTCAGAAGAAATCCTGCCTGACTAATCTGAAGATCATGGTCAAAGACTACTTTCTAATCAGTGTTCCTGCAATACAAAGTGACTTTCTTAATGTGGACATTACTATCATATGCCTTGTATTATAGGCAGATGAAGGATAAAAATCACAATGAATCACGTGAAATCACTGGTTATGGAGTGTAAGAAATCCAGTCACACCAATAATATGAACACATACTTGAAAAAAACAAATAGTAACTGTAAACACAGGCAGGTGCATGCACCTGACCAGCTGGATCAATAAAAGCAAAGCTTTAATTTGCAAGCGAGATTTCTTCACAAGGGCTTGGTCTTTTTCATTCGCCTCAGTGCTTCTCCCAAGCCACAGGTACAAGGTTATGAACATTGAGATGTGAACATCATGAAGAATTATGTGCACTGTCCAAAATCTCCTCTGCAACTGAGAGGGGATTAAGTTTATTTTTAAAATGAAAGTAAACATCAGGTACTTAACACACCTTGATATAAATACACTTAAAAATAAAGCACAGCATTTGAAGTTAATGTTGAACATTTTCTAGAGGTTTAAATAACATTACAAACTTCAAAGTTTGATTACAGGACAGCTAAGAAGTCACAGTAATTGTTTCCTCTAGTCTCCTCAAGATCACAACAAGGTGTCATGCTATCTACTTCACAATAATTCACTTTTGTTCCAGTCTTCAGTGCAGAACATGACAGAACCAGACTGCTGTTTCAGCTGTTGGATAATGAATTCTTGACTTGCACTCATTACTTCCAACAACTCAAAAATATGCCTGTTTACAAACTGGATTCCTCAATAGCTTGATTTTTAAAACTCAAAAACCAGTAGGATGCCATTATTCCTGCCTTTTAGATTTCAACTGCAGCATCATAATGATTGATAATACACTGTGTATCATGATACACAACAGTGAAATTTTAGCATATGCCCCTGTGCTTTAACAAACCACAGCCACCATATAAATACATGAGATGAAGTACAGCAACTTTTTTTCTTAAGACATCAGACCTGTTAAACATGATACCTGTTTACGATACGGTGCAATCACTCCGATATCTGTCACTGAGACTGCAGAGTATTCACTTCTAGCCAGCTGGCAACAGTACATCATTACTTGAACTGCTTCAGCTGGATTAAACCATGAAGGACTGCAACCTTCACGAGTTTCACTGCCCTGTAATGGGGGAAAAGGAAATGAGATGATGGAGATCAGGTATGGAAATGACTATGTATTTATTAATACATTATTCTTATACCTCCTGAATGTAAAAAAAGTGATGGAATGTTATATATAATTTCTCTTCCTCTCTATACACCTTTTCTAGAGAACAAGTATCACCTCACATTTTATTTTTTTTATACATTTGTAAATATAATTGACATAATAACAGTATTTTAAGTATGCAGCAAAGGAGTAAAATCTCAACTCAGAATAACATATGTTAATAAGCAGGTGTCTTGCTGTTTTCAAGGTGGAAGAGTTCTAAAGCAAGCCTCTCCAAACAGCAGATATTACCACTTCTTACTAACTTCTTGGAAGACTAAAGAAAAATTTTTTTCCAAAATACTACTTTTTCCCCTGCCAAATTAAACTCTAATGGTCCTTTAGTTTTAGAGGCTTGTATGCACCTTAATGTAGGAAACTCTCATCAAAAGCAATCTAGAGCAGCTGATGGTAACTCCAGTCTAGTCATCCGCTATGAATTTAAACTTGTATGAAAATGTCTTCACAATGCACTTCAAGAGGCAGCTGTTCAAGTTCTTAACAAACATTTGACTTCAGTAGCTGTTTTTAAAACCAGATGGTCAGGAAGTCATATTACTTGTGAAAGGCAGTTTAACCTTTTTTCACATCCTTTGTAGATTTTATTCTAAAGAAATCATCAAAGTGCTCGCAAGCCTATACTGTACGAACATTTTACTTACCCTTATTCCATGAAAAATTAATGGAAATCCCTTCCTGGGCAATTTCCCCCAGTTCAACAAAGAAGATACTATTGAAGTATCTGCACAAACTTCCAGCTCTTTATGATAAAACAATTTAGATGGCAAGGCAAGCAATGCAGAATGAGACCTGTAGTTCTTCGTGAGTTTAGTGATCTGCAAAGACAAAACCCAAAATCTTTAACTGAAACAGGTTCTTCATCAGACTTCTCAGAATACAGCTATTGCCTTACCATCCGCTAGCATTTAGCATTTCTAAGGCTGCCAAAGAACTGTATTCAAGGCAAAATCTGCAGTTGTGGTATTCTGTAAGTAAAAAGTACATCAAAGCAATTTTTTTAAGGACAATCTCCTTGCCCTCCAAAGAGGAAACAAAGAGAATTGAATGTAGATGACAGACAAATAGGTCATTCTCCAGCTTCTTGAAACATTTGATGTATAGACATATCCTCTTTTCTTAAGCGTCAGATTATTTCAATGGAGTTTCAACGGATGTAATATCTTCTTTTGAAGAAGTCTTAACAGGCAAAAAGGGAGCATCAGAACAGGTGATGAAAGCTGGCCTTAGAACATCTAAAATGTATTTGTCTTTAAATGAAAGAATAGTCTTAAGGAAGCATTCCAGAAACTAATAACCAGCTCAAAAAAAGGCCTGTCCTGTAAAAAGGGTAACATAGGATATTCCAGTCAAAACATATCCTTAAAGCCCTCAAATTTTCTGATCTCTCACTATGCCAGTTGTCCTCAAGCACTATGTAAGGAACACAAAAACCAAAGTTTGTGCTAACAGATTTTAGGAGGAATTGTGACAGGCTTTTCAGAAGGCTGAACTTGACCTAAAGCCTAGGTCCAAACACCCTCACTTTCACCCTTAACTCTGCCATCAAATTTCCTCCCTTCTCTACTTCCATGGTCATCTAGTCTTCTTTTGCTCTTGGTTTAATTCTTTGAAGTATGTTATCATAAGTATAAGAAGGCATCTTAGGAAGCTTAACATCAGACCTATTTTGAATTCAGACAGTAATTAAAAGCAGCTCAAATATCTGTACTTGTTTAAATACCATGCTACCTCTGCCACTTAACAGACTTTAGGTACTTGCCCATACAAGAATCTGGGGAAGCTGTCTTTCAAAGGAAGGCTTGATAAAGAAATAAGAACAGTTTATCTTCTTCCCTTTGTGAAACATGTTAGCAAAATTAAACTTCAAAGAAGAGACTCTGTCTTTTTATGTTAAAAGCAGAAATTGTACTTCTTCATCAGTAGAAAATGAAGCTATGGAAATCTGGACAATGAACATGAAAGGGAATTTTAAGCTATAATTTATAACTGTGCTTTGTGCACCATATTTGACTTCTGCTACTTAAGAATAGAGGATCCCTTCAGAGAAAAGTTTTAACATGCTGGAGGCCTCAGCATCTTTACTATTCAGACTACATATGCAAATCAATCAAGCTATTCTAGAGAACTAGAAGCTCTAGCTTGTTCAAGCTAGACTTATCAGTAAGTATCAGGGAGAAAAACAGTGGTAAGAAACCACAACTTTTTTTTTGACTGAGCTGAAAGAGTTTAACTCACCAACAAGGGATTGTATGCTCCACAGGCACCAAAAGCATCCTCATCTCTCAGATATAGCTCTCTTGATGACAGTCTTTCTAGCAAGGACATACTTAATCCAAAAGTCTGTGCAAGTTTAGATTTTACTGGGGGCCCTAACTGCTTTGGATCTCCAACGAGAATTATCTGTATACAAAATTTAAAAACATCCATCTTAGATTAAAACAATTGTTATTGTAGCTTCATTTTATAATGACATACACATTTCAGAATTCAGTGATCAATTCATATCAAGTATTCTGCTTTCCTTCAAACACTTGTTTGCAAAGAACAGAAGTACGTTGTGGCCTCAAACAGAACACATCTTTTGATATCTCCCACACACTGACCCTGTCTTATCAACACAGATGTGTTCTAGATATAAAGAAACTTGTTTAAGTGTTGAAAATTAATATGAATGAAAAATATCTATTACAAAACTCATTACCAAAAAAATGGCTTCTTGCATTCTACATAATCCACAAGATATGAAAATAACAAACAAACTTTCTCCTTTCCAATAAATGATGTTAAGAGAACTACCTGTCCATCAGCTTCTGAAATCAACCCAATAGGAATCAGACTCTCTGGTTCACTTGCTTGACCTGCCTCATCCAGAATCACATGAGTGAAATGTCCAAGCCTGTAATTAAATAACATTAACCTGAAACAGGGCTGTTTTCAGGTTAGTTCATTCTGCCACCCTGTGGTTGACCTCAGCTATTCTGTAAATATCCTTGTCAAGTGTGCCAGGCAATCCCATAGACACAGAGCAAAGATTATAGACACAGAGAGCAAAGATGGGTATTTCCAGAAGGAAATATAGAAAAAACAACCCCTAACTTTCATTTTTAATCTTTGATTTCACTTACATAGTCTGATATACACAACCTTTAATTAAAGTATTGTTTGTACCAACATGAAGACACTTAGAAAAGCTTCCCTTATTCTCAGTTTCCTTAAGATACTGTAGCAAGATATTGTAGATAGTGTAGCAAAGACAATCCCCAAGCTTTGTTTCTGCCAAACAACTCAAGATAGTAAGGCTTTAGAATGTCTCTTTCCAAAGGTAAAATCCAAGTCAGAGACAACTTTGGTTAATAGCACTTGATATGACAGTTGTTTACAGTTAGTAAAAGTGACTTGATAAAAGCCAAATACATTATAGTTTTTAGTGTGGCAATAATTTTAAGCCAAAGTAATTGTCAAGAACAATGTAATTACCACTGGTGGCAGAGGAGTAGTTACTGTTTCAAAAATCCTAAACACTATTCAAGAGAATTCTTAAATTTACCATGGAGAAAGTTTCTGCTTAAGCATTACCTAGAACCAAGTGCTTTGCTCTCTTACACAATACAGGTGGATGAAGTAAACCATTAAAACAGCCCAAGTTACAGTTAAGACAGTCTTTAAAAGCTCTGGGGTTTGTGTCATCCAGCCACTTCAGTGATACTACTATCTATGGTACCATACCTGGTATCTGCTTGATAAAACAATCCTGCACTGCTGCATGTTGTGACTACAATTCTGGACCACAATGCCTTCTGAATATCGTCACCATCTTTGCAGTAAGGTTTCACCATGTCATCAATTAGCTGCAGAAACAAAAAGGTAAAATGGAATTCCAACCTAAACCAGAACTTTTAAAATTGAATAGAAAAGCTCTCTGGAAACTATTTTAAAAGCTGAGCAAAACACATAGATTTAGATCCATTCATACACAAAAATGAATTAATTAATTAAACAAAGTAGTATATATGCAAGACATTTGTGTTTTATTCTAAGGACCAAAATGGAGTGTTTGGGTATTTTATATACTCATCTATATATACACACACATATGTGTATGTGTGCACATACCTATATACACACATACACATATATAAATGTATGTCTCTATATAGACATACATATAAATATATATACGTATGTATAAATATATATGTATATATGCAATGAACACACAAGTTGTGTGTCCTGCACAGAGATGACAATCCTACTTGCTTACTTTCTGTGTAAGTAATCTTAACCTGGACTGATAACAAAAAACACAAATGAAAGCAAAAATCCCCACCAATGCCTACTTGCTGTTTTTAGAGTTAAGCACAGCAAGAAAAAGGTGAAGATCCTATAGTCGTATAATCAAATTAAGGCCTACGATCAACA
Source organism: Parus major (assembly GCF_001522545.3). Classification (NCBI taxonomy): domain Eukaryota; kingdom Metazoa; phylum Chordata; class Aves; order Passeriformes; family Paridae; genus Parus; species Parus major. Next base: position 18,518,102 of record NC_031773.1, on the reverse strand, counting down.
TTTTGCAGTTAATCATCTGGAAAAGCTGAAGCAATGTAATACTCTGGATCCTAAGCAAACCTAGGCAGGCTCGTAGCCACTCAGAGTTAAAACTGTAACTGAATCAGTATTTTAAGGTAAAAATATTTAAATGGAAATCTTAAGTGGCGGGTAATTGTAATATTTACCTCTGTTGACCTGAAGGCAGCATTAACTCGGACCATAGTTCCTGGTTTTAAGAGATTGCTTTGATGCAGCCTCAAGCAAATCAGATCTGTTGCAGCGTTTGATGGTGCGCATACCAAAATCCGACTGTCTGGGAGACTAAAATGTATCTACATTAAAGAAGACAGATATTAAATAAAGATGTTATTTAAGCAGCAATAGCGCAAACATTCCCATTTTATTTCACTGAAAACAGAACCTGGGAGAGTTCTGCACATGTGTGATACCCATCCGTGCTTTTGCAGTTCAGTAACCCTCCTGCTGACAGTCATGACTAAATACTCTCAAACTGAGTGTACCCACAACAGAATTAATTAATGGTTATCATATTAATGTATACCTGTGCTTCATGAATACATTATGCACTACTGGAATCACAAGGCAGACACTGTTCACTGAAGTTTTAAAGACAAAAAGGCTTGAAAATAAGCCATTCAGAATTTAAATCTGGGTTAATCATAGGTTAAATCCCTATGAAGATGGATTTTCTTCCTTTTACTGAGCTATAGAAAATGATTTAAAAAGGAGTATTTTGAAAACTCCTTTGGAAAAAAATATGATGGTACTTACAGAAATACTATAAATATTCCAACATGGAAAAGGCTAGAGATGACTGATTTGTCATTTACCACTACCTGTAAAATAGCTTCAATTACTGCTACTGTTTTTCCAGTTCCTGGTGGTCCAAAGAGAAGATAAGGTGTTGGGCGACATTCACCACTCAGTATCCTTTTCACTGCCAGTTTCTGTTGCACATTCAGCACAGGATTGAAAAATTCACCATCTCTCTGTTTATGTGCCACAGTTTCACCAGCTATAATCAAGACAAGTGTATTTCAGAACTTCACATACATACTTTTAACATATGTAGATTAAAACAATTCCAACTTACAATATTCTTCTGTTTATTACCTTTTGTGGTAACAACCAATAAATTTCTCAAAAATTCAGTTTTCATCGTATACCAAGTGGAAAATAAGCCATTAATGTTTCCAAAGTGTACCAGCTCTTTATTGGAAGGCAGAAAACAACCATAATTACATAACCAAACAATCCATAAAAATTCTATTCAGTAATTTTAGAATCAAATTCATTTTCTTGTCTTTGAACAGCAAAGACATGAACAAACAAAACTTGAGAAACTTCCAGTAACTGGCACTTCAGGAATGGTACCAATACTACATGATCAGTACTCTACAGCTACAACTGCTGGATTTTTTTTCTTAATCCTGTCTGAATTAGTCTAGCTTTAATTTTCCAAAGTATAACCTTATTAACCCTTGGACAGAAGCACATTCTAGGTAATTAATCAGTAATTCTTTAACATACTTCTAATAAAAAAATGACATGATCACTCTCCTCTTAGACATTTCACTACAACAATATTTCAAGTCACACTTTCAAAAAAAAAAAACCCCATAGGAATAATCTGGGATACTTGGATTTTTAGCATCTTTAGCAAAGCTTTCCCAAAGATGAGAGACAGGATCCCAGTAACAAATTGAACACTCTCAATATGATCAAAAAGTTTTGAGTAAGTGACTGGGAAAAAGCTATTCATTACAAAATATACCATCAGATGCTTGCTCCCCCTTCCCCCAAAGCATTCAAAGCCAGCCTGGATGGAACTCTGAGCAACCTGGTCTAGTGGAAGGTGTTCCTAACTGTGGCAGAGTGGTTGGAACAAGATGATCTGTAAGGTCCTTTCCAACCCAAACCATTCTAAACTGTGAATTAGATATGTTTAAGTAATGCACCAAAAGCCTCCATAGAAATTTCCTGCCAGAAGTTCTAGGATTTCTCTTTAGAGAACAGAGCACAAGGACATCTTAAAGATATCTTACTCAGCCCTGATTTACTTATGTGACACTTATTATTTAAGCACAGTTGGCTTATTTGCAGTTACACTCACCACATCTGTTACATACATATATACATATGATGTCATACCTTTTGTATGTTTGTTCTGCTTTTTTTTGACCTGAAAAGAGCAAGTGAAGATAAATGAATTTATAACCTTATGAAGACAGGCAACTATCTTCCCTAAAACTTTTGAAGTTGCTAAGTTTTATTTTTTCCCATTAAATAGAATATCTACCATTAAGAAAGAAAGGTAAGATTAGTAGAAGGTGGTGCCAGGAATTTCCATGTTAGGTTTAAGATTTCTAATAATTTGGATCTGTTAACATTAAACATTTATTTCACAAATACTCTGTAGGCTCAGATGAGGACTTTTAAGCCGTAACTACACCATTTGTTTGCTTCCACAAAAGCAAATAGTCACAACATTCCAGACCACTACAAAAGATACATGTACTTGGTGGACATGTCCCTTCAGATTGTAGCATGGGAGAAAACTGCTTGTAGGGAAAGTGGTGTTGGCAAGGCTCTGGACATCATGCCTCAATCATCTTAAATACATTGATTTCAAACCAGATTGATTGATTACTCCTTGTTGTAAAGCACAAATTGCAGGTGAAATAATTAGGGAATTAGGAAAAAATCTTGAGTGTAAAGGAGATGAATCACAGGTTATACAGATGCTGTGAAAACTCTAAACAAAAATAAGGAAATGCTGCCATATGCCCCCAAGCTGACTTGACTTAGTGTTGGTGAGAGTCCTGCTTCAAAAAGGAAAGAATTAGGCAGCCTCCAAAAGCCCTTTCTAAGGAAGATTTCTACAATTTATTAATAAAATGTAAGTGGCAGTTAAGCCTGGGTAAATCTAGTCAGAACAGGATGATTATCTTCTATTACAAAATTATTTCCTGGCACATTGACTGGACTTAAATATCTACTCAACAGTAGCTATGAAAACTAGTCTAAGGCAAATTTGACAATTCCCATCACAATCACACACTTTTTTAATAAGCACTTTCCATTTTGTTAGCTTTATGGTATCAGTTATCATAAAATGCCTCATCTCCAGGCAGCAAATGAAAACTGTCATCAGAATGCAGCAGAATACAACTTTGATTCTTTGATACTCCATTACGCAGTTTCTTTCCAGCAACAGCTGTACAGTAAGTATCTGGTGGCAATCTGAATAAAGGAACATTTTAAGGAACATTTACAGATTAGATACCTTACTTTCCTGCTGTGAAGACTGTTTAAGGCCATCATCAACAGCAAAATGCTCTGTAGCATTCGGTGTCTTGACAACTTGTGGTGATTGTAACACAAGCCTTTCCGGAAATAACACTTAAAATTTAGCAGAGAAAAAGAAAGTGGAGAAATTTCAAAGTCACACAAACATGTTGCATGTTTCACCGATTAATGTTACTGTTGAAACATCAGCTTAGTCTGAGCTGCCAAAACTGGTTAATCAGAATTAAGGTGGTAAAGATGTGAAGTTCATATGCATCACTCAATTCAACCACAGAACAGGGAATCAGTATTTTAAAATAAATTCTGAGGTAACACAAAATATGGCCATTTCACTGGCTATTATTATAGCAGTATGTATGATTTCTATATTTCTTGTTGGCTCTAACAGTTCACAAAGTTTGCTTCCAGTCCTCCTGCCTGTGATGGCCAACAGATGAAATAATTTTGACAAAACCTTCTCTACATTCAGCTCTGCTTTTTCTTCTTAAAGACCAAACCAAAAAGCCCCTAAAAACACACGAAAAACTCCTGTAAGAACAAATTAAAATGCATTCTTCTCAGTATTCCCCAATGTAAAAGCAATAAAACCCATAAGACCCTGCACAAAGAAACTCCTCTAGACAGCTTAATAGTCAAATAAAATGTACCTTTCTCACCCAGGTAGAGAGCTTGCTGAATGGCCAACTGGCATCGCCTGCTAGGAATCCTGGAACAAATACAGATTTGTAGATTAAAGTAAAAGCTTAAGTTGCCATATACTATGACAGCACACACCTATGAAGTATCTGGTACTTTTTACTGTGCATAAAAAATAAGAGTCTTATATAAAAAAAAAGTATTTTTTAAAAAAAACATCTACTGAGAAATATGCTGCAGAAGTATAAACAGTTTTGCTTTGAATAATATTGACAAAGATGGCTTGCTGTTGACCACTTTCAAGGAACTTCTTTGCAAGGCTGAATTTACAGAGACCATGTAACTCCAAACAGGTAAGAACATCCCATGAATAAAACAAAAATATAAAAGAATGGGAGATTATCAATAGCTATTTTTACTTCCTGCATAGTCTTGCAGTATTAATACATTTTTTTCTTAAAAAAAAACCCTCAAAAAACCTAAAAAAATGCCCCCAAACACCCCACCTCATTCCCCCTCATTTTACTGTCTGACATCGGTGTGGCTACCTAGAAATGATTAAGGTAATAACTCTTTGAACACTTGTACAGTTACAGTCCTTTAACCATGAATATAGTGGCAAAGGTGTGCTGAGGAAGTGAAAAAATTGGAAAGATCTTAATTATCTCCTTGTCTGTGTCCACCAAAATAAACAGTTGATGGTCATATTTTAGAAGTCACTTTACTAGAGGAATCATTAAATGCAGCTTTCTGGAAGCTTATAAAAACACCTGCAATGAACAAATTCCACATCCATGGGTTCCAAGTTGTAAGCCCGTTCAAAGTCTGCATTAACCTTAAGAGTAACATCTTCTTCACATATCTGTTACAAAGATAAAAAAAGTCACGATACTGATAAAGATTTAGTACCTTAAACATAATATACATAAATAAATAAATAAAATATAAATATAATAAAGAAACATCTCTGAAAGCACTGAATCCCCCACAAACTCAAAAAAGTATATATATGTATTTATCTACTATCAACATACTGCCTATCTACAGTATGTTAAAAGTGCTTTCAGAGCAGGTAAAGATTATAATCTTAAAAGAATAGGAAAAGCAGTCTCTTTAAAAATACAATAAAAATACAAAATAATTAAAAATATATATTTATATATAATATTTATTTATTTTATATTTATTTTATAAAATAAACCTATCTTCTCAGAAGACAGGTTAAACTAGTCTGTAATTCCATAAATTGCAAGCTTCCCGTAAAAAAACCTGTGGACCATGGTATTTTCAAGAGAAGAGACACCGCTTACCTCAGCAACATAGGCAATGTACTCTATTATATGCTCTGAGTAGATCTGACTTTTCAGTATCACCTTATCACCTAATTGTAAGCAAAATTAAAAGGCAAAACGCTGTTACAAGGAATAGCAACATTTTCACTACAGCATGTAATTTCTTCTCTTTTGCATGTTTAAACTAGGAATTTGCAAGAGGCTACCTTCAGCAAGGTTGCTGTATCCATCAGTACTGTTTTGAAATGCCCTATGTAGTTGTATGTTACATTTTAAAAGGCATCTAGTATTGATGCCATCAGACAACACCTCTTGAAAACACTATATTGTACATTATATTACTTGAAATTCTGAATTTAATTTTAGCTACTTTCCCAGCTTTGCTACACCTATTGCTTTTTAAGCTATTACTACATTGCACAGTTCACTTTTGCTGAAAGCCCCACTGATTATTGTAAAAGAAAAGTCCTTAAGTATTGAAACATCTGTAAGAACAGACATATGCAATGCTGCTTCAGACAGCAGCCACTGTAAGACTGAAACACTAACATAGTGTCCTTGTGTCCCCTGTCTCTAGTCCCTGTCCAGTAGCCTAAATTAGTAACTTTGTGCTCAAATATCTGAAAGACTTCTTTAAACAAAAGAATAAAAAACAGTTTGCATTGTAGTGAAAATATAGATCAACATGCCATTTGACCTTATCTCATATTCATTTCTACCTGGAACCAGGCGAGGTCTGCCCTCTTCTACTCCTGGCACTTCCAGCACTAACAGGTTCCCATTCCTTTTTAAAGTAACCCCACTCATGTAGTAATCTTTTATGTCCATTTCTGCTTGGATCTCTTCAAGCCATAAAAGAGTAGAAAAGTTTGCCTTATAATTATCTAGATTAAGACGCTGAAAGAGAAAACAGTACACATTATTGTCATACTAAGATATGGAACCAGCTATTGCTAACATTAAACAAAACACTTCTTAAGATAGTACAGCAACTAGATTACGAAATAAGGTACTTAAATACATGCATCCATATGCTAGGTAATATTTTAAACCTCCTTAATAGCCAAAGCAGGATTAGTATAGTCCTTGGAGCTCAAATACAATAGCCCCTCAGCTAAAGAATTAACCAAGTCTTCCCTTATTGCAGTGGCAGTTTCACCGTCTGAATTCAGGGACCGTGAGTCCCTGAAACTACAAACTGAGTTCTATGCTCAGTTTATGCCTGGAAAGCATAAAATCTAAATACATGGACAGAGACAGCTGGAAGGAGAATCATGTCAGTCTCAGTCCCAGCTGATGATTATATATGATGGCATACAGCTTATGGCAGGCTGAAAGAACCCAAATTTTCTCCCTCAGAGCTTAATGAATCCTACTGCAAAGGTATTCTCCAACAGCACCAAGTTCTATCTAAGGTTAGGATTGAAGTGTGGTTAAAAAAAAAGTAACCATTAATGGCAGGCTTTCAATGTAAAATTATTATATACACTACAGTGCTTTATCTTCTTTTTGAGAGAGGATCTCTAACCTACTAGCTTAATGGTGTGATTTCAAGTTGAATGTGAGCTGTTTAGTAAGGAGACTATATAGCCTTTTACATTTTAAAAAAGTGTCAGCCCCAGTTAAATACAATTTACCAAAATAAAGTGAGTTGTAGCAATGTTCTACCAGAAATCAGAGCAAAGTTTTGAAGAAGGACTCATTTTAATTGTCTTAAGACATTAAAACTTTTTTGAAGTTGTTTTATATGTACTCTGAACCCACTATACGTATGGGAAGAATTTGAACAAGCTATAGTGAATTAAATCAGAAGATGCTTAAGAAAACTATTTTGAAAAACCAGAAAAGATTCCTCTGTTATTGCAATAATTTATGAGATTGTGATTTTCTATGAAATAACAACTTTTCTGACACCTCAAAAAACCCTTTCCAGTGATGCCTAAAAAGTGAGAATACAGAGAAATCTTTGTTCAGCTTCTGTCATGCCTCCCCACTATACTTCTACTCTCTTTTCAGATTTTCCCATTTATGTTTTTGTGGTTTTGTAAGTTTGGATTCTGTAACATACTGAAACTCGTGGAAGTTATGGGATCCAGACTGAAGTTTAAGTCTACCTGACAAGTGTTATGTCATCTTTTCTTACACTAAGGACTACACATTCTTCCTAAGTTAAGGGTGCTTGAACAAAAACATGGTTATCAGAAAATATTTTTCATATAAAACCTACACTTACATACCTCTGCTAGGAGGGGCTGAAAGGTCAGTATGTCTAACTGCTGTTCAACACATTTTCTTAATTCATCCGGAATGGTATAATGCGGAAGAAAGTTTGAACACCACCGTCTCTTATTTCTAAAATGAAAATGTGTGACATATCATTTTGCTTGCTTTAGTAATGTATACGAAAAAAAGCTAATTAACATGTCACATCACCAAGACTATAAATCCAAAACACATACACACACAGAGAGGAACAGACTAATGACTCCCTCAAAGGGACAACTGAGGATTTTGTTATACTGGGAAGAAAGGTAAGAGACCCTCTAACAAAGATGCTCCTTGACTCTGTAGAGAAAAAATTCACGTGGCCAAAGCTCTATTGAAGCTGTCCAATACTGTGGGGGGCCACAAAAAGGTTTTAAAAATATGCTAATAGCAAAAAGCACTGCAGAAACAACATTGGCCCATTACAGGATGAAGATGATCACCTCACACACAGGGACACAGACAAGGCAGAGATGTTTAATGCTTTCTTTGCTTCTGTCTTCAACACTGATGAAGAGCTAAGGGAGTGCCAGTGCCCTTAGCTAGAGAGTCATGACTGAGAACGATGAACTCCAAGGTGAACCTGAACTTCTGCAGGACTTTTTGCTCCTCCTAGATCGCTGTAAGTCTATGGAACCTAATGGTATTCATCTGAGTACTCAAAGAGCTGGCTGATGTCATCACAAGACAGTAAAGTTTTTTGATACTGTAGCTCTGACAGTATCATTTGTCCCTCAGGACAAAATATTCAGCCCACAGCTGGATAAATACATCATGCAATAGGTGAGCAACTGGGTTAGAGTGGAGGGGGTGACATCTGACTGGTGGCCTGTCCCTAGCAGGGTTTCGCAGGGCTCCATCTTAGGGCTAGTTTTCTTCGACGTTTCAAATGACTGGATGCAGGATTTGAAGGTGTCTGCCGATGGTACTAAATTGGAAGGAGCTGATGACTCCCTCAAATGCAGAGAGGTACTGACGAGAGACCTATGCAAATCAGAAAGATAGACAACCACCAACTGTATGACACTGGACAAAGACAAGTGCCAGACTGTGTACCTGGTCCACCTGGACATATAGTGAGACTGGAAGACAAGACTGAAAAGCAGCACTGCAGAAAAGGAGCTGGGGGTCCTGGTGGATGGCAAGTTGAAAATGAGTCAGCAGTAACCTGGCAGCCAGGAGGGCCAACTGTATCCTAGGGCACATCAGGCATGGCATTGCCAGCTGGGCAAAGGAGGGAGAGGATAGTCCTGCCGTAAGGATGGTGAATGGCATGGAGGGGAAGTCATATGAGGAGCTGCTGAGGTCACTTGTTCTTTTCAGCTTGGAGGAGACTGAGGGGACCTCACTGCAGTCACAGGACCTTGGGGAATGGCATGAAGCTGTGTCAGGAGAGACTTAAGTTGGGTATTAGGAATGATTCTTCACCCAGAGTGTGGCAGAGCACTGGAGCAGGGAAGTGGTCACAGCCTCAAGCCTGACAGAGTTCTAGAAGTGTTTGGACAAAGCTCTCAGGCATATGGTACATTTCTTGGGGTGATTCCTGGTGCAGGGCTAGGAGCTGGACTTGATGATCCTTATGGGTTCCTTCCAACTCCAGCTATTCTGTAGTAAGTGGTCTACAGATTATTTGAAAACACTGTTTCTGCTTTTGCAGCTTAGGTATATTTTTATAACTAAGCAAATACTGTAAGTAAAATGGAAGCTTATTTGAAAAACAAAATGAATGAAAGATGGGAGACGTTAGTCAGATAGTTGTATAAAGAGTTAAGCTTATTATCTCAGAAATTATTTTCAGTTTCCCATCTTTTTTTCTTAATACCACAATTGTTACTAAGTAGATAACTAAGGAACAGTGTTTTATCTTATTACCACACTACACATTAGTCTGTTTGAAGAATCAAACAGAAAAAGAAATCAAGCACTTAATTACTGAAACAACCTCTTCTATCAGCAATATCCTCAATCATCTTGTTTACAACATATATATATTCTCCTAGTTTCACATTTTCCTTCTCAGCATTACACAACAGATACAGCAATACCAAATAGAGCAATGTTAAGTATTATTTCATGCTCTAAGTCAAAGTACCTTTTGTATGTAGGACCAGCCACTGTTGTCTTCCTTGGCTGAGAATCTGGAACAATTTTAGGCTTTCTTGAAGAATAAGGTTTTACAGGTGCTATAAGTAATTCTTCTTCATTTGTTACAGTGGCTTCAATATAGCGGCCAACAGTAAAATCAGGAAAGCCAAGCAACAAGAGCTCTTTACTGTGTCCATGAATCCTTCAAGCAAACAGAAGTTATCTTAAAACCAACACGTTTCACACTTCATTTTCCCCAGCCAAGAGATAGATTCTCTTTTTCAGTTTTCAGATTTGTTACATATGAGAACTGCTAATTTAGGGTAATTCATCACAGTCCCTACCTCCAGTTCAATACAGGTTTCTTAAATTTAAAAAACCCACTCACTAACCCAACCAACCAAAAAACCCCAACCCAAAACCACAGCAAAAATCTCAACCCCACAATTTCATCAAAACCTTGGGTAAAATGCAAAATCTCTCCACTCAATACATCAGGGTACAGAAAGAATGCTTCAGTTACAAGGAACATCTGGGAATTACTGCTAGTGCAAAAAAAGAGCCAAACAGCTCCAGAGGAACCTGAAGGAAATCTCTTCACTGTTTGCAGTAATAGCTTTGCAGCACCTTGCAAAAGGCTACTCAGAACTGAACCCTAACTGTAAACTCATGAATTGGATAAAGCAGGAAAAATCCTTTAATTCTGGAAAATGTATTTTTTATATGCAAGTGTTGCTTGGGGAGTGACAGATGGGGAAAAAAACAGGAGTTACTTCAGACTGGTTTCTAAGAAACTTTAGCACTACTAGAGTGTAGCTCTCTAACTACATGGTCCAACACTGCTTACCATGTGTCTGAAACAAATGCATACAAGAAAAATTCCAGCTTACCTTCTCTTTGGCAAGAGAGCCACTTTTTAAACTTTTGTCAACTAACTCTACCTGCTCAAGTTAAAACTATAGCCTGGTTATCTCAGATATTAAAAACTCAAAACAGACACCAAACTGTTGAAATTTATCGTCTAAATCTGCAATCTCTATGGTTTCTTAACTGGCCAGCAAACACTTGTTAAATTCATGCTGCAGCCTCCCACAAAGCTTTCTACTGATCATTCTGTATTATTAGAAGATTCTAAGTCTGTGGCTTTTATGGATTTACTGTGAAATATAAATCATTCTTTCTATATGTCTATCTCCATTGAAGACAAGCCATGCCTGCAGCTTTGTCTTTTAAACTAGAGCTAAATCATCCGCCTAAGAAATTTTCTGCCTCCTGCTTCACTATTTAAAATGATAAGAGAAGTAGTGTGAATATTATTGCTGCATTACTTCAGTGAATGAAACCTTGTTTTCCTCTGCCCAACTTTACCATCCTAGGAATCAATGTCTGTGGAACACAAAGTCTGCAGAACTACAGCTGGAATCAAGTGGAAGGTACACAAATAGAATCTTTGGTGTGTAAGGTTCCTACTCCTACTTGAATGCAAGTGCTCCCACAAAGCCACGTTCCATTCTTAACTAAATTAATAAAATATTTTGTATAGCTGAGTGCTTTTTGAGGGTTTTCTAAGTGGTCTTGCAAAGCACTTCCTCTGAATTACACCTTCAGTGAAGAACCTATTTAGGTTTTCTTACCTATTCCCACTCATATTGCTTGATTAATGACTACCACTTTCTTTCAATAAAAATTCAGAATCAAGCACTGAAATGGTAACTACTTTCAAAGGCTAACATAGGTTTCCAGATGATTTGCTAATACATATTGGCTTACTTTACACAACACCACGTGCCTGTTTTTTCTGGGGTAGAGTTAATTTTCTTCATAATAGCTAACACGCGGCTCTGGTTTGGATCTGCACTGAAAAAAGTGGTGATAGCATAGGGATGTTTTTACAGTGTTGAAAAGGCTTTTTCCCCTTCTCATATTACTCCACCAGTGAGGAGTGGGGTAATATGCACCACCCTTCTGGGGGTGCAGAAGGAGTTGGAAGGGGACACACCCAGGACAGCTGACACCTACTGCCCCAAGGAATATTCCACATCATAGGGCATCATGCTCAGTACATAAAACTGGGGGGAAGGAAGAAGGGAGGACATTCTGAGTGATGGCATTTCCTTAGTCACCATCATGTGTGACAGAGCCCTGCTGTCCCGGGGATGGGCTGAATACCTGTCTGCCCACAGGAAGTGGTGAACAAATTCCTTATTTTACTTTGCTTGTCTTAGTGCTTTTTGCTTTACCTTTTAAACTGTCTTTAGTTCAACCTGTGAGTTTCCTCACTTTTACTCTTCCTATTGTCCCCACCATCCTGCTAGAAGGAGTGAGCAAGCAGCTGAATGGGGATTAATTGACAGCTGGGGTTAAAGCACAACATGCCAAGAAGAGAACTGTGCCCAGAATAAGGGAACTATTAAGTCTATTTTCATTACTTCTTACCATTGTATTTGTTAGAAATAATGGAAAGGAATACTTACACAGCTGTGCATACAATCACTATGAATATTTTTTCACCTGGTGGTATCACAATTTCTGGACTAATATTGGTGTGCTTAACTGGTTGCTCCACATGGTCTTTTTGCTCACTTTCTCCATTTTGCATATTTTCATCTTTCACCAAGGAATTGTTTTCCTTTGTCCTTGATAAATTTGTATCTTGAAAATCAATTCCTTCTGTAGTAAATGTATAACAATAAATTTTATTATCACAATTTCTATTGCTAACATAGGGAAGTCTTCTCAAACAAACCTACTGGTCTTCTGAGGAACTAACATTCAGCATTCAAATGTTATCATTTCATTGTACCTGGAATGGCTCCATTCTTCATAATGGACTTGTGGTTCAATGACTCACATGTTGTTCCTCCACTGTTGTTAAATGAATTAACTGCAGCTTTTGAGAGGTGTTCTTGATTTATTGGAAAATATGGATTGTTCTCACATTTTTGAGGAATTTCAACACTGAATTGCTTGTCTTTCACCCATCCAGCTAATTTGCAGCTGATTAAGGACTGTGGTATGCTCCCTTTATTCCTAGAAGTAGTTATGTGATTAGTTACATAATTAAGTGCATGGCTAATGTTCTTGAGAAGTTTATTTCTACTTGAAGTCAAATACAATTGTCTGCAGCAGGTTAGCTCCCCTTATTTCATAACCGCTATCAGCAAGAAATTGCACTGCTGCTTCTAACTTATGAGGACCAAAACCTCTGCTTTGTATGTTGGTACTTTTAGGTCACATCAACTACCATATAAAGCATACAAAAATACCATGAATAATATAATGGAGCTTATATGATACTATAATGGGAGCTTAAAATTCAGCACTGGGTAACCAACCCTTAGAAAAGAGCATAGAACAACATGTAATGGGTATGCAAGTGTGTCTTCATTTAAGCATTTATGCTCACATATGAGCAATAAAACACACACAAGAAACCCCAACCAACCAACCCCAAAAAAACAAACAAAAAACTCCCACTACCAAAACAAAACCCTCTTAAGGACATGCCAACATAGCTCTTCAGCATCCAAGTTTACAAAAAAAACCAAACAAACAAAAAAAAAAACCTCACAAAAACAAACAAGCAAACAAACAACAACAACAAAAAACAAACCAGAAAAAAAATTCTGGTCTGCTTCTAATACACGGGTGTGCAACAATCCTCTTGTTCTAAGATTTTGAAGATGGCAGAGTATCTGCAGTTTAAGTTAAACACACAAGTAAAAGCTTTTACTTCAACCCCTGTTCTAGGAAGGATTTTACTAGGATGGAAAAGAGATACAGGACTGGGGAGTCTCAAAGCACTATGTGCAAGATAAACACTCAATATCAAAAAGGCTATCCTACATTACATAGACATTACATCATGTAAAATTCTCTTTAATTCCATAGTATCTGGAGGTTACTTGAAGATCACAAACCACAAGGCTCCCCTAGAAGAGGCTTCTGAATGTAAAACAGGTTAAAAGATTGCAGAGTGATGGACATAAAGAAATATTCAAACAATCAGAAAGGCTTACTCTATCCAAATGATCATTCTTTTAGATTCCCCCTGCTTCAGAGTTCCAAAGTCAGTCATTCTTGATACTTTCAGCTCTCCTTTGTCTCTCATGATGTCTTCATAAGGCTCATCCACATTATCTTCATCAGAGTGAGACTGTCTGTCAAAATCATTTTAGGTAGCAGTTTTTAAACACTAATAGGCTCAGCAAATATCTTTGATATTTTGATTCAGCACAAGTTTAAGAAACACTAAACTAAGACACAGTCACAATATTTAGAAAGAAGTAGGCATATTGTTTGTTTCTCAGCCATTTATACTTCCAAGACAATTATATTAACTAATTTAAGCAGCAACAAGCCTTTTGTCAGCAGCACAATAAACCAGCATAAAACTTTGGATGCAAGACTAAAATGATTGAGAAGTTAACTAATCCTGCTGAAGAGCTGAATCAAATGGTGAGTGAAGTCATTATGGCTCTCTTTGGGAGCTGAACAAAGACACAACAAAGAGCAGCTCCTTAGCAAGAATCAGGTCTAGCACTGCAGCTAAGAGATAAAATTTGGATTAGAAGATTGGAAGTGTTTCAACCTATGCACCTGTGTCTGTTTACTGTTCCAATCTGAAATCAGCAAGCTGAGGACAAAACAGCTGAAAACCAAAAACTACCCTTGAAAACTTTTACCACACAGGACTGATGAAAAATGTCTATGAAACCAGGCACATACTCTTTCCTGTCTGAAACACTGAACACAGGTCTAAACCCTTGGTGTCTTCTACCTGTAGAAACAATTTTTTAAATGGTTTTTATTCTGTAATTAAGAAACTATTAATTTTGATAAAGTGGCATGGAAATAATTTAGAAATATTTCAATATCATCACTAATATGTACACAACCTCCTGAGTTATCTGACATACTGAACTAGAAAATGAGTGCAGCGGCTTTTCATTAGCTACATCAATTGTCTAGCCAAGCCCACTAGATGTCTCTCACTGCAGCCTAAGGCACAGTTTTTGATATGGCAGGATGTACACTAAACCTGAGAAATCAACCTTAAGGTCTACTTTTATAATTTCACTTTAGTAATGATTTTCTGTGTAAAATCCATCATTAAATATAAGTGCAACTGAAAAAAAGATGTGAACAATTTGTATTGGTTTGCAAAATGATGAAAACACTTCAAGTTTCATCTAGGTACAATTTATTATATCTGTTATCTCTAGCAAAAAACACCTTATATCCTTCTTTTTAGATCTTTTAAACATGTATATACTGGTCTTGGCTAAATTTTGTAAAGATCTCCCAAATATGATGTTTGAAAGATATCAGAATGCTCTCCCTTGGGACTTTCCAATTGACAATTTATTTCTGGCCTGAAGAGTTAGACTATGTTATCCTGTCAAGACCTCAGCATGGAAAGTGATAGATTTCACAGTTAACAGATCTGTTTATTCAGGTGGTATTTGTGTGTTTCACAGGACAGACACAAACTCACAAGTCAAATTCCATATTTCACTGAGGTTCGTTATTGACTATTTGCCCATTTTACTTTTGTGTAGTTGATTATTTTCTTAAGTTTTGCCTCTTCTCTATGCTGAACATCATCTACCTTTTCCAATCTCTTCTGCAGTGTGTCCAGCTCCTCCTCATACTGCATATAACATCTCAAGTCCCTGAAGAACCTCCCAGTTCAATATTTGCAAGCCTATGGAATCTCTATTATTTAGAACATGAAACTTTTCCTTTTAGGACAGAAATCTGAACAATCACTGTAACTTAAGCAAAATGGATTAAAGAAACATGAATTTTATATGAGTTTTGATGTGATTTGGTTTTAAACAGTGAAGTCCCTGAGGACTTCACTGTTTAAAACCAAACACAACGAGGAGGAGCACAATGAACTTGGTATTTTTCTAATATGCATGCAAAACTCCTTCCCGGCCTAGCAATATCCCTGAGCCCAGCTGCTACTAGTTATGCTTCTCTAGTAGCACTCATGTTCCCACCTTCTGAAAAGAGAAAAAAACCCAAACAAGGGCCAAATCACTACATGCTCTGGTTTTTCCAATGGTCTATCATGCCTTCTAGTCAACGAGGGAAATATTCACAGTATTTCTTGCTTAATAGATACAATGAAATATAAGCTGCATAACTACACCATGTCTCTAACTGCTATAAAGAGAACAAAAGAATATTACCCATCCTGTCTGACTGGCACCAAGCAGAGAGCTCTCCAAATGTAACAGGACTGACTGCTCTCCACCACGATTGTGTTCACTAGATCATGCCTACGAGGTAAGTAACCATCAGGAAGTCTCAGTGAATCCAAAGTGAAAAATATACTGTCATCTACTGTCCCAGTTCTTCCACAGATGCTGGAAATGCGAACCTGTAATAGTTTGTATTCACTGTTACTTGATATTATCTTTTTAATACTATTTAATTTTAATACTGTTTAATACTAACATTGCCTATTTTTCCCCACAAAACAGCACATCCAGCATTAATAAAAATGCATTCTGAAATTTCAGTTATTCACAGGAGGTAAACACAGAGCTCTAACTCAGAATCACTGTGTTTGTCTTCAGATTTAGAAGAACAAAGAAACACAAGTACTTCAAATAAGCATTAAGTTCCACAGAAGTGCATACTACAATATGTACACTAGACTTAACCATGATACCTTTCTTGTGACACATCAACTTATCTAATTTATATTTCTATACTAGCAGTAATGAGCACTTTTTTCTTACTATTGATATATAGGGTTAAGACAAAGACAATAAACCATAAACCTAGTATAGGATATGCATTACTAGAGTGCACAAACACTTTCATTAAAACACAAAATAAAGACCATGCTTTTTTTAAACTGAAACGCTTGAATAAATTAACCATAATAAATTCCCCTGTCATGACACATTCTCATTATAACTAATAGTAAGAATTGAAATCAGCAATTCATGATAGACAAGCTAGTTACTCTTCCTGTTCAACCCAAAATGTGTATGCATTTTCAAGACGCCGTATTATTTTAGAAGCACGCTTTAAATGGATGAACTGGTACATTTTATCTTTTAATTAAAGATGTATTATAGAAAATCTACCAACATTTGTAACCAAAACCAATTAGAAACCTAATCCTTCAGCCAGGATTCCTCTTGCCAAAAACACTGTGCAGAACATTTACCTTGTTTACTTGTTTATACCTCAAAGGCCTTACAGCAACTGCTTCACTCTTCCATGTTGTAGAGTTAATATAATATTTTGCTTGCACCCAGTCACCTTCATAAGGTTTGAAATCTATACAAAACAGATCATTTCTTGAGGTTAATTACCATTGATAACATTTACACTACTCCCCTACAGAATTAGTGTAAGTTAAATAAAAGCCAGAACAATGCATTATTCAGACCCACTGAGTCCAAAGTTCTCTTTGCAGTCCTTTGCTTTGCAGGTTATGGCTAACTACACAAGAGGTGCTAGTGGAAAAATACACCTCCTTACATGTAACTTATGCTTCAATGCAGGTCATGCTCAGTGAGAATGAACAGCCAGCTTTCTTCATCCGTGTCTGGTTGTTTCAATATGTTTGACCACATATTCTACTAGAACTTATATGGGACAACAACTCCAAGTTTATCAGAAGATATTTTTCTATTGTATACACAAAAATATTAAGAAAGAGGAAACAAGAATCCCTACACACCTTCCCAGACGTCTTGCATTGCAAAATAAGTATTCTGATTAATATAGCCACCATCCACAGAGAGAGAGGTAATACTGCCAATTAATGTTTTCTTATTTAGTTCAGATGCATCAAAAGTAGGACCAGAGTCTTCTTTTGTATTCCAGATGGTTTCTACCTATTAATACAAAGATAACCCCATTTAAACAGCTGACACTTAGAACGAAATACATATTCCTACAATAAATATACAAAATTTCAATTGCTTGTGGAGGCAAAGCTTCTTACTAGACAATTACTGTAGCTGTTACTTTTTGGACACAAAAAGAATAAGTAATAAACAGTAACTTCTCTTTTAAAGAGTACTGTATGCTACAGTGCTGACAACTGCTATAATTACATGCTGATTTTTCAAATCTTCCTCACATATCCCTTGCTCTAGGTCTACTTAAGATTTTTCTTCATTTGGCAGGAACACCATATCCAGCAATATGTCTGTACACAACTGGAAGCAGAAAAGGACTATTTCAGAAAGCAAAAAACATGTTTTCAAGATGGTATATATATAAACTAAATGTATTTCAGACTGACCCTGTAACTTTTTAGTAATTTGAGTAAGAAAACCCCTAGAGCTGCTTGTTACAGACTCTTCATATTGCCACTTCACATGTAAGTTTACTGAATTCTGATCCAATCTAAAGTATAGTCTCATACTAAATTTTATATGATTTATTTTGTGGAACATAATGCTTACCATTTACGATAGTAATAAATACCCTATGTCTATCTATACTTCAGAGCTTTGCAAACACTACAGTTGACTATATATAGCTATTTATTTTTTAGCCAATACTGTTTTATTGTATTAAAATAATTATTATTACATATTTCTTTGACAACATGAAAACTCACTGTAAAAATATTAAAGAAAAATCTATACTATGTTCCAGTCTGATGGATGTATCTTCCCATTCACCAGGAAGATCTGAGAATATCAAACTTTCTCTGAAGTGATTTTTATGGCTTCATATGGATAGAACACGAATAAGCAAACTGTTCCTCAGAAGACTAGTAAATTTACATTTCATGTAAACTACACATGCAGTCAGATTTGAAAGAAATTTGTAGACTGAAAGAACTATTTTTAAGACAAGAAAACACCTTAAAACTCTCAATGTACATTTTCCTTTGATACTTCTCAATTTTTCTCTATCAATAAAACTGAAGATCTTTCTCATACAGGAAGGTCAAAATAGTCTTCCTACTACTACAGAACCTATAATCATTCCATGCAGAGTTTAATTAGGACTTGACCTCAAATAAACTGAAATCCAGACTTTTGAGCCAGGATCTTTCCAAACCACATGGCCAGCACCTCCAAACAGTAGCTGAAACAGTAAACTAAGCAGAGAGCCACTCAAGGCTGAC
This sequence comes from Parus major, assembly GCF_001522545.3. Lineage (NCBI taxonomy): Eukaryota > Metazoa > Chordata > Aves > Passeriformes > Paridae > Parus > Parus major. Next base: position 18,499,394 of record NC_031773.1, on the reverse strand, counting down.
CACATTCTTTCTTACAGCGATTAATATAAACACACTGACACCACTGAAGCCTGAACTGTGCCATCCAGACTCTGCCCCAAACGGCATGGTGGCAGTGTCCAGGCTGCAGAACTTGTACTCCTGTCTGCAATTTGAGGAGTACCTTTTAGAACACTTAAAAACCAAAGTGGTAAGATCTCAGTTATTTGGAAGGAGATAGTACTGGTATTCAAACAGCATTTTGTACAGTAGTTAATAATTATGGTTGTCAGGAAGCTAAATTTTCTCCTCTAACTAGGGTTTGAAAAGGGACTTAGTTCTTCACCATGGAAAACAAGTACAAGTCAAAGAGTATTGTCCATTCTTATAAAATGTTCAGAATATTTCAAGTTTGTGCCACAATATGGAAAGTAAGGCAATACATCACAAAGTACAGAATAGTTTAGGTTTTTATTTATGTTCTTAGAACGGACTTTGAAGAAATTAGCTTTTTCTTCTTGCTTACTGAATCAGGACTGCTCTTGGAATTTGACTTTCTATGGAGTATAGTCAGCTTTTGACACGACCTTGTCTCAAAGCTTTTCACCCACCCACAAACTACACTGCCAACAGTCCAAGAAGCCTGCAGGATTATGGCTCACAAACAGAAACAGGGAAAATCATCATGCTTTTGAAAAAAGTACTTTTGAAAATTCCATTATCTAGAATATACAGCTAAACATGCCACAAGTGCTAAAATATTCTAGTTGCTTTGTAGATCCATATGTAGTTCTTCAGCTACCAGGTTTATGTATTTTGGAGCAATGACAATATTTCCACAGTATGATGAAAGCTGTCAGTCAGAAGAAAAACAAGGAAGAAAAAAGTAAGATTTAAACTCAATTTTCTGACTGTGAGTAATATGTTATGAAACAGCGCTGATATTGCTTGTTGGACAAGCAATATTTAATTTTTACACAATAAAGTTATTTAAATTTTAAAAGGAGAAACAAAAGGAAATAAGAGATATAAGGTTACCTTATAAGACACTAGGTTTTTGATAGCACTAGAGCTGGTAATACTGGAGAAACAAGACTTCCTAATTATTATCCTTCTGTGTTTAATTTTGGGTCACATAATAAAACTGTCTTCCCATTAACTGTTTCTTTGGTTTTATTTAATCAACGAAACTACATTTGGTTCCAACATGATCTGCTAATGTTATAAACGAGGCTCGAGACTTTTGTTGTAATTAAAGCCTGGCCTGTTTATTAATATCGAGCTGCAGCCGAAGGGAGACACAGGCTAGTCCCGTGTACTCCACGCTACAGACCGGGACAGTAACAACGTATCGAACAAAACCCCACACGAAAAGAAAGTAAAGAAAAAGCCCCCGCAAACATGTAACACCCTGTTTTATGCCCTCCCTTAGTCTTGGATTGGTCCGTTTTGGATCCGTCTCCGGATTGGCTGTTTTCTTGGGTTGTGATTGGTCCATAGCCATATTCATCCTGGTCCAATCATTTTCCCAGGGCGTCGAACGATTGGTGGATATTTCTTCCAATCCTCACTCACTCTGATGGTGACATCATGTTCCTGAATGTTCCACTCCATGTCCCCATAAGCCCTTTTATATCTCTTGCCAATCCCCCATTTGATCCGCCCCAACCCCCAATCCAATACCAACCCCGAACATTCTAAAATACATTCAACAATTATCTTAACAATCTTACAACATAATTAAACATATCAATTAACTCCCTAACAGTAACAACTTTAATTAACCTCCCAAGTTCAAGAAAAAAGATCCTTTATAACACTAATAAAAACTCCTCTCAAATTTCATGACAAGGTATAATAAAGCTTGAAATAGGTTTGCAAATAAAGTGTTAGGCAAAAAAGGTAGCAAGATCTCCATTTTTTAACTGTCCTTAACATTAAGTTACTAAATTTTACAACAAGAAGTTTTGAAATTCTTGTTCTTATTGACAAGAACATAAATTACTTCTGTGAAAAAGAACAAACTTTGCACAAGATCAAACTGCTTTGATCTTCTTATCCATTCTGCTAACAATAACAAAGTTGACTGAAACTCAGAACTAAGTTATACAGATCTGGAGTTAGCTGTGACTAAAATTCTGATGCAATTATCTCAACGAATAGTTTCTTATTCACTACATCTACACCTATATTCAGAGAATCAGTATTAAACATAATTTGAAAGGAGATGGAATGAAACAATCACATGATCAACAAAACCCAACTTATCCCCTCTACGTGAAGGGCTTGCAATTTCTCCTATTCTGTAGAATTTGTCAGGCTAAAACTATAGCAATTTTCAAAATAAAGCCTCAAGTTACTTATGGAGAAAGTCAGACTAACATTTATCTTCACCTCTTACCCTGACAGCCTTCAGGCCACCTGATGTTTTATCCTCTTCCACAGTGGCAATAACTTCTTGTCCAACAGCCAGCAGCATGTTTTTTGTGACAACATCCTTCGTAAAGACTATCATGTCATCTATCATCCCATAATCATGGCAAAGTCTTGTCACTACTCCTTGTACCCTTTTCAATTCTTTATCATCTGCATCAAAAGGAGTAATGTTGACATAGACCCAAATCACTTGTTTATAGAACCATGCAAAAACATGAATACTACCAAAAAGGACATCTATTTTATGAAAATATAACTGGAAATAGCAACAGCTGCCAACTAATTATTTTCACAATTAAACATGCTTTACGCTCCATTTAAAAAAAATTAAAAATCCTAGAATATCTATCTCAGACTGAAAGAGACCCGTAAGGATGACGGGGGCCTAACTTCCTGCTCTTCACAGGACTACCTAAAACGAAACATTATGATTCAGCGTCTCATCCAGATGCCCCTTAAACTCTGAGAGACTTGGAAGCCTGTTCCAGAGACTGACCACCCTCCCATTGAGGAGCCTTTCTCCACAGTCCAGTTTGAACTTCCCCTGATGCAGCTCCCTTCCACGTCCTTGTGTCCCTGTGACTGGGCCTCAGGGAGGTAAGACCAGAACCCCGCCCCCCAAGGTGTCGTCTGCGATGAGGTCTCACTTCAGCTTTCTTTTCTCCGAACTAAAAGAGCTGAGTGATCTTAGCTGCTCCTCCTAAGTCACACCCTGAGACCTTTCACCGTTTTCTCAGCCTTCACTAGACTCACTATCATGGTTTGATGTAGTTCATATATTGAGGCATCTGAAACTGCCCTCAGGACTTGAGGTGAGGCTACCCAGAGCAGAGCAGGACAATCCCCTCCCTCACCCAGCCAACGATGCTGGGCCTGATGCACCCCAGGACACGGCTGGCCCTCCTGGCTGCCAGGGAACTACTCCTACACCTCACTCCATACTCTCAGCAGCAAATGTAACCTGTCCAACCCAGGAAACAGCAAAAAGGTACTTAGGAGAAAACTTCCACATGCCGTGCAGTCAAAATGATGTTTTATAATCTCAACCTTCTCTTTACAACCTTTCTTAAGTAAACAGGTCTGCACTCAGCTCCAGTCACGTGGGGCACGAGCACACCTCACGGCTCAGAAGCCACACCACAAACCCAGAACCGGCCCGGAATTCCTACCAGAGGTCGCCCATCTCTCATCTTCGTCATCTGCGCGTCTCCAGAAGTAGGAGAGCGCCTTAGAAAGGAGAGAGAGCATCCCGGAGCGCCTTAGCGAAGAAGCAGATCCCCCAGGGCGGCCTTAGAGATGCGGCACAACCCACAGAGCGCGCGAGGCCGAGGCGCAAAATCTACTCCGGGGGCGCCTCGAGCCCGCGCTGCCGCGGCCAATGGCGCTGCTCGCTCCGGGTCACGGGGGCGCTCCAGGGTCCGCGCAGGGGCTGACCCGGCGCCAGGGAGAGGCCTCAGCTCGTCCCTCAGGGCAGCGCTCAGTACAAGGTCTCAGTACAGCCCCCACTGCGGCCCTCAGTACAGCCCCCACTGCGGCCCTCAGTACAGCCCCCACTGCGGCCCTCAGTACAGCCCCCACTGCGGCCCTCAGTACAGCCATCAGCGCGGCCCCCAGCGAGCGCCGCGGGGCGAGGGGCCTCCCTCTGCAGAGGCTCAGTTGGCGACGCTTGAGGCCACGGTAAAGGCGATGTCGCGCGAGGCTAGTGCGTGCAGCCTGTTGCTCACTCTTGGTGCTGGCCGAATGTATTGTGGTCGTAGCGTATGCAGCGTTTCTGTGATGAAATCCCCGGACCAGAGAGAAGCCACGGACAGGCTGTCACGTCCCCTTGGCTGAGAGATCTCCGTGGCCCTGGGAATAAACCAGACACAGAGTCCCTCCAGTGTTGTAGAACGGAATGAGTTGGAAGAGTATGCACGTGCAAATGGCATATTAATGGATTGTGATGCTCTCAGTAGCAGCCAGTTTCAAAGTGATAGAATAAACTCTAGAACATGATAAACTTGCCTAACAGGAAAAATGGTGGTTTTGACTTAATATTCTGAATGAAGGAGCTGCTGTAGTGCCTGAGGAAATACAATTTTACTGACTTGCTTACTATCTCTTTACTTCATATTTTTACCAGTTCTCTTCACACAGTGCAGTTCAGGTATCTTGTATAAGGTCTCTTTGTGTTTTGTTTAACAAAATCTGTTTCACAAAGCAAAGTTTTTTGAGTTGATGAGCTCAGCATCCCAGTAGTTTGGATAGGAGCTGCCATATAAAGCTGTTATAGGAGGTATTTTCAGGAGGTTGAGCAGTGTGTAGTTTTTTTGTTGATATCACAAAATATACTGCTTAAGTAATGCAACTAAAGCAGCAGTTGTCTTCAGAAACTTCAGTTTTAGTGTCTAGTTGTATGGTTCACACAGTGTTATTTAGGAAAAGAAGGGCTAGGAATGTGTTTCAGATGATTTAACACAGAGTTCTGTGCATGTCCTAGAGCAGAATAAATTCAGGTTGCCGGTAACTGTACACATGTTCCAGTGTCTCATTCTGAACGATATAATGCCACTGGAAGGAGAAACACCTGAGTGTCTGTAAGTCAGTGCTGTTTATAGAAAAGTAGTGAGATAGTGTTAGCCTCTTTTGGATACATTGATTTAAAGAATTTTAACTACTGTTTTCTGCCACTGAGTTCCCGGTGGGAGAGTGTAGCTGGTAAAAATATGGTGGATGAAGAGATTGTGTTTCTGGAGATGATGGTTTACATGAAGGACTTTGGATTCAAAGAAGTTTGTGTTACACTGTGGGAGCAAATATTACACTAGGAGAGCAAGAAATAAATTTGAAGCTGTTTGATCTGCATTTTGATCTTGGTTCAGTACATACCCCAAGACATGAGCTAGGAAACATGGACTGAGGAATGCTTCAGAGAAAAAACTACATCAAGAAGCTGTTTTTTTAAAGAGGTGAAAATACTGAACAAGGAGTACAGGTAATGAGCTAAAGTAGTGTAGTTAAATACTGTGTGAAAGAACACAAGTGTATTGCCGCTATTAACTCATCAGAAAATGAAAGAATTGGTCAGGATGCTAAATGTAAACTTCACCAGAGCTTCAGGTGTGGTTTTCATTTAGATTTTGGAATGTGTATGAACCTTTGTTCGGAACTAGGGAACCTGGCCCAGGACAATGCTTTCCCCTTGGTCTTTGATAGGAAAAGTAGGACAAGTTTATGTACCTTTTTGTCACACTGTCCCTTGACACTTGAGTTATAATTGATGATTTTTTTATCTTTTGTGGTTACTGTGGGGGATGCTTGCATTGCATGCAGCCTGTGGCAAATGACCAAGTATCTACTATAGCTGCTTCAGGCAGCTGAATTTGTTCAGTGGTTAATCTTGTGGTGGAAGTATGTGGTTATTCATAGCTGCTCATGATTTGATTTAATTGTCATCTGTTGAATTTTTTTGGCCTAACTTAGAATTTAAACACTTAATCTCTAAATCCTGTTCTGAAGTTTTTCATGTTCTGTTGGAATTTTTATGCTTGCTGGAGTCCTTGTGTAAAATTCCTATGCATTCTTTAGAATTAGGAGACATCTCTTTGTACAGCATATTTGTCTCTTATATAGCATTAGAAGGTCTTAGTCAATGACTTGGGTTCTGGTTACCAGGTCTTGCACAGAAAAGGAGACTGTTTCTGGAATCAGGTACATGAGATGAAGGGAACCTAGAATAAGGGCCCCAGAAGATTTTGAGAGTAGAAACTTAACATTGAAGTTTAGGTGCTTTTTGTTGATGCTGATGCCAGGTGCTGAGGATACAGTAATTATGCAATGAACCTGTGTGCAAAATGGAAATGGGAAATACTGAGAAGTGCACAGGAAAGAAAGGGGTAGGAGGAATTTCACTATAAGCTGAGGAAACACTGTAATACCATGCTAGAGAGAGAGGTAACTTTCAGGTGCAATACTGGCTGAAACACTTGGAATTGTGAACAAATTTTTCCAGGCTTTGAACCTTGCTCTGGTCAGTGGTACAGGACTTTATAAATTCTCTTAGTTCAAAGAGCTTAGATTAAGTAAAAACCTGAGTATCTCACCAATTTTGTGTAAAAACACCCCAAACGAAACAAAAAAACCCCACAAACCTTTTCCCTAAACTGATCAAAAGGGTTAAAATATGATTGTGTTTTGTGTCTATGGTAATTTGTGTCAATTAGTACCTCGTATTCACTGGAAAAGCTGTCAGGTAAGCAATACCCATTTTCCATTTAACCTCATTCTTTGGAAAGTTACAGATAATGGAAATAGTTGTGCAGTGTTTCTACCATGAGCAGAGGAACATTAGGGCTTAATTACTTTAGACAGTTTTGCTTGACTACAATCTTTTTTGCCCCTCTTTTCTAGCACAGTTTACAGATGTGTCTATTGCTGTGTATAGTGTATTAATTCCCCTGTTTAAATCTATTAAAACAACTAACATTTTAATATTATTTCAGTATTGTCTGACATTACCAAAAAAAGGAAAATCTACAGTCTCTACAAACTGAGAAGTTGTGCTGTTCAAAAGTTTTTCTAGCATACTTTGGAGGTGATGCCCTTCAGAATACTGAAGATTTAATTGTGTCTTGGTTACAAGAGTGTTTAAAGTTTAGACAAAAGACCCTGTCATTGCTGTAGTTGTCAAGGTGCCAACATCTTCAAGATAAAAATGTCCTTTTTTTTCTCCCTTTTCATTGCTTAATAAGCAGGAGGACTGGATCCAATGTACGCTGGCCATTGCATGTCACTGCTGCCTGATAGATTTAAAATATGTTGTTTAGTCATCTGGGTCTTCTGTAAGTACGAATGACGGCGTGATTGAAATGTGTGGGGTTTATCTGGGCACTCCAGAAGACCGGGGTCAGTGGAAAAAAATGAAGATGTGTTCTACAGTGAAAATAACGATCTTGATAGATTTCTAACCTCTAACTTTTGAGCTTCCCATCTTATACTGTAATACTTGAACTTTTATCTGTAGTTTTTTCTAGGAGAACATTGCATTGTAAGTACATTTTGCTCTTTTGAAACAAGAACTCATTTGTTAGATATTGCGGTCACTGGCTATTATGATAGCTAAAAGTGGTAAACTGTGAGGAAGCTTTTATTTAAGATGCTAAGAAAGGGGTAGTGCTCAAATAAAAAAGAGACATGAAACTTTTAATTTGTTGGTCTGATTTGGAAGCAGCCCTATGAGATGTAGTACAGTCATTTTCTAGTGTGTTCTGTTAATTAAAATTCAGGAGGCATTTTCCTGTTCCCTGGCTTAACTGAAGTTCTTGCTGTGCTTTTGTTCCATATCTGAATAGATGTTGTTGAAAGCCAAAGTGTAAGGGAGAACTTTTCAAAGCCGGCATGACTCACTGAACGGTGAGAATATCACAAAGTGTACAGGCAGCTGTGTTCACAGGGCTGTTTTAAACTGACAGTTAACTTTTCAGTGGAAGGTAAGCACGAAGGTTTTTAACTGTTGAAAAATCTGCAGTAACTTAATTCTAATATAAGATACTCCTCATGGTATTTTAACAGATTGGCAAGCAGTGAGGTGAACAAAAAAGGATGAAATGAACAAGAGAAATGGTTGATACTGGGTAAATTAGAAACAGTTTGCTGTAGCTGAGTTATTGTGAGTATGTATGTTCATGGGAATCATAGGGAAGTCTGTCATTTTAGATAGCTGATAAAAAGTGTTGAAATAAAATGGAATTTATATTGAAACCTGTTTGATTATCTTTACTGTCCTAGAGTTAAAAAAGAAAAAAAGCTTTGATTATTGAGGTATGCACTAACACCTCTAAAATTGGTTCTTAGGTCTTGAAATAAAAATTGACTGAGGTATCAAAGATACACAAACTTTCAATTTATTGGTACTTATACTGTACTATTATGAGCTGTGGCTGTAGGATGTAATTTAGATAAGGTGTGCAAGTAAGTTGTTAGAAAGCTTATGTATTTTGAAATGTCTAGTCCCTGATATTGCTTTTATTTTTCTTGTCTTGAATACACAAAAAAACCTAGCTGAGTATTGATCTGAGTATATGAAGGATCTAAATTATATTTTTTCTCTTTCTTTGTAATTTGCATTATTATTATTTAATTGCTCTCGTGAAGTGTTATGACCAGGGAAGAAGGTTACAGAGAAGAATTTAGCTATGACAGGATGCCAACTTTGGAGCGGGGAAAACAAGAGAATGGAAATTATATACCAGATATCAAATCCAGTGACCTTCAGCTGTCAAAGAGGCTGCATCCTTGCTTTAGTTACAAAACATGGATATTTTCTTTGCTGATGGGAGTAAGTACTTTAAATGATAGCAAATTTAAAACTACAGGTGAGGAGGTGAGGCCTTAGTGCCCACAAATCAGTAGTTCTGTTTGACATCATTTGAAGACTAAGAATTTCATCACTGATGGTATTGAAAATAAATCTTTGTATAAACAGAAACATATTTAGCAAATTTGGAATGTAACAATTCATTGACTACTTGTATTCTTTGACTATATTTTTACTAATCAGAGATGGTATATGAAGGCTTATTCTTATCATTGATATTAATCATATAAGAAGAGAATAAGTGTGGTAGTGATAAATATCAGCCCATGTGTATGTATAATAAGTGCCTTTTGGTAGAGTATATAAAGTATGTGGGCCATATGCATTCTTTTAAAAAGATTTCTAACTATTAAATGCACTGTGGCTGCCATGATGACATTTTGGCATTAAAAATATATGTGGTACTTGATTGCCACATTCATTTACCAGGGTTCAATAGGCACATAATAATTATATACTTGTGTTTCTTCTATGAACAACACAGTGTTTTGAATTTTTGTGTCACTGCTAGAATCACAGGATACTCATCTTGCATGTACATCATATGCTTCTCCATGTTCTGAGCCAAGTTAATTAAACTTCATTATAGCAATTAGAATTTGATGTTTTCTTTCTCTGTCAGCTTGTGTGTTTTGAAGCGTAATTTCTACTAAGAACTATGATTGTCTCACTTAATATGGTAATTGGTTGTTTTTGCACAGTGAGTAGAAGTATTGCCTTATTTTTGTGGAAACAGCTGAGCATTTTTTCCTTTCTGACAAACTACAAGGCTTGGATTTCCTTTCAGATGTACTGTCACATGAAAAGAGAACAAAAGAAGTGCTGGCTTTCTTTGCATTAAATTTTCACAAACTTAATTGTCCAAAGGGACAACTGTCTGTAATTTCCTGAATTGTTGTAGATTCTTGGACATAATAGTGTTTAATGATCATTTGCTGAAATCATAATATCAAGAAGAATGAATTTAATGGAAAAATAAAATGCAGATTTATTAATAAACTCTTAGATTAAATTCCAATTAGATTTTTATTCCAAGTGTTTAGTCTCTATCAACCCTTCTGAAAGACTGTCCAGAAAAGAGAGTCTGTATGCTGAGCAATGTAAGTCATAGTGAACAGAACAGTCTACTTCAGGCAGCAGTTGCGAACTGTAGAATGACATCAGAGTGGCTGATGGGCTGGTTTTGTGCAGAAACTATTTGATGAGCTTGAAGCACAATTTCAACTTGTGGTCCCATAGACTGTTCTTCCAGCCTGCCAAAATTCTGTGTGTGTGTGTTTATACATGCACATAGGCTAGTCTTATTTTCTTTCTTTTTTTGACAAGGACTTTTTAAAGACCCCCAGTAATTTTCTAACATGAAAAGAATGCCCAATAAAACAAAAGAGCCATTCTGTCTCTTACCTTCCCCTGCCCCTTCAAAGAAATGCCTACTCAGAGTAATGAGAAGGAAAAACAAAATAATGTTAGTAGAAGACACTCATCGCTTATTGCAGAGTGCATAACCGTGATAGTTATGAAATAAACAGAAGACTTATTAAGTGAAGAGGAGCAGTTGAACATTTTTGGATGTGCTGCTGTATGAAAAAAGGAAGAGAGTTTGGAAGGATGCAGGAATGTACTGGAAGAAACTTCATTGATGTATCCCAATACTATTTTTGCTGCTGTGTTCCAGTTGGCAATTTCCCAGCTGCCCATATGCATAATGAATGTTGTTGGAGTCAAACAGAGAATGCAAAGTAGAGACATAGCTGAGGTTTCTGAAGCATTTCTACCACGAAACACTGCAGTTACTTTTTGAGTATTTTATTGAGTTATTTGCCAGGTCAGGACAAAATGCTTAATTTAAACATGAACATTATTCATTATTAGGTCTTGGTAACCAGCAAAACATCTTCATGAGTCAGCCTATTTTGATATTTTTCTTCAAATTTATTCACACAAAACCAGTATTTTTAAAAGTAACTCAGTTTGTAAGTGGCTGATTACTGATTTATGTCTGATTAGTTGTTTTTTGAAAGAACAGTTTAATTCATATAAATTTATTTTATTTGTTGCTTTTCAGACTTGCCTCCTTATTACTTCTGGATTTTCGCTATATCTGGGAAATATTTTTCCATCTGAAATGGATTATTTACGTTGTGCAGCAGGTTCAGTAAGCATTCTTAATTATTTGCTGTGGCTGTTTGACAGCAAATGCAATAGTAAATAATTTTTGTGGGTTTATGTCTTCTAGTCTGTCTGTCTTTCTGCTGCTAATTTTTTTCATGGAGGATTTAATTCTATTTAACAGTTCATTAAATGGATTTTCATTGCATGGTTAAAGGAATAACAGTTGTCATAAAGACAGCTGGGTTTGTGTTACCATTTTTGTTAATCAGCTCACCACTGGTGTGCAGTATTAATCTGCTGAAAATTTTTTCTGTGCTTGATTTTAAGAAAATTTTCATTTCTATGTATTTGGGAAGTGTTCTGGCTATATATTATCAAACTGTATTTTGGATTGTATCTCAAAGTACTAATTTTTCAGTTTATTTTGCCATAATATCCAAGTACTGAAGCAGACTAAAGCTCTCTTAAATATTATTATTTTACTAGTAAAGTATGCATTAAAGATGGCTGACATTTTCCAGAGCTCAATGTGGTTTTACTATATTTTTAGGGGTGCATATATATGCTTACTGTATTATATGTGCTTAATTTGTGCTTTTCATAAGTAAGATTCATAAGATAAGTCTCTTGTACTTGTGTACTTTATGGCAGCATTATATCATTGTTATTTTCTCAACTTGACTTATGCATCTGTTTTTAAGTCAGGTCCAAGACTAATGCTTTACTTGAAACAAACAAATCCTAGGACTTGCTCTGTGAATGAGTTATCACTTGTGCTTCCTCTAAAGGTGTTAAAGTTGGAGGAGTTTTTGAAATCAGTATCCTCACAGATACCCTATTCTCTGCAACATTAGTGTTAGTTACTGAGATGTCTCTTTCTCTGCCCTTGATCTTGACTCTTTGAACTTCATGTTTAAAAGTTTCAAAAGACCTGGTAGATCTTTTGATGCAGAAGGTCGTGACACTGGGTTTGAAGGTGTGTATGTTTGGTGCCTGTATGTGATGAAGGTATTAGAGTTCCTACTGCAAATGATGGTGTCAGTGCAGTTAGAAGAGCCTAGAGAGATTTGTAGCCAGCTGGCCACTGAGTGTCTCATGTAGCCTGAATTGCTCTCTAGACTTTCACCATCTGGACTAGTAGCTGGATTCAGTTGTCTGAACATAGTCCTGAGTGTTCTAGAGATTCCTGTGGCATAAAAGGATGTTTTAATTATGTTCAGTAAAGGTCATTTAGGTGTTAAGGAAGCGCTGCCAGGAATTTTACATATCAGTATTAATCTCTTTATAGTATTAATCTCTTTATAGTGTTCTATTGTTAAGCCATCAGTGTTCAGATGTGTGGGAAGAGAATTAGAAAAGTGGCATTTATTGCATGATTCATTATTTAACTTAAGAACATTTTTATTATAATTTTAATAGGCATTTGTGTAAAATAGAGTTGGATCTGTAATGGAGCCATGTCTGTTGTGGTGGGGAACAGCTAAGGGATAGAGAAATTACTTTATGAGACTTTTCATTTGTGCATGACTGTTCCATTTATCTTTGCCCTCAAGTATGAAAACAGTTCCCAATGAACAGATTGGACATCCCAGGCACAATTCTCTAAGTGTATCTTGACTCAGCTGATTTTCACAAGGTTCTTCACAACTGTTTTGGGATTGGGAAAATTTTAGCATACACAACCAGGATGATGTCTGTTTAAAGAATGCAGATCCAGTTTGGGAGTAGCACTGTTTTCTCCTGCTTAAGGATCTTAGGCTTTCTAGAGTTAATTTAAACTAACAAAGGCATGAAATACCTCATGAAAGACTTTCTTTTAGTCATCATGTTATGCTGGGTAGTTAGTAAAAACTGAGGGATGTGGAAAATATATTTAAACTTCTTGTAATCCTTAGACACTGACTGATTAATGACCATAGTCAAGCGACACATTTTCTTCAGAGTTTCTGACCTTTTGTTTGTCTGAGTGTACTGAAATATGAATTCAGACACATAAAATACATCTATAGAAGTATATATAAAATTCATTGTGCAGAAGATCCCACTAGTCTTCTCTTTTAATTTTCCCAGTGTATTCCTTCAGCAGTTGTGAGCTTTGCTATAGCAAGGAGTAAAATTAATGTGGTAAGTATGAAACTTCAGTATCAATTTTATCTCTCTCCCCTGTCCCCCTCTCTCCTTCTCTCCCTCTATATCCATCCATCCATCCATCCATCCATCCATCCAATCTATGTATATATGTCTGTGTGTATGTGTGTTCATATTTCCCCGTGTTTAAAATGAGAGAGAAACACATTTTGAAACTGTTTTTCAGATACCAAATTTTCAGATTCTATTTGTCTCTACATTTGCCGTTACAACAACATGTTTAATTTGGTTTGGATGCAAACTTGTCCTCAATCCATCAGCTATAAATGTAAGTTACTAAAACAATTACTAATCGTGATTCATTTATCTTTGTTAAAAAACAAGGTGGGGAGGACATTAGGTGGCTGGAGATCACAGGTCATTACTTTGCTGCCAATATCCCAGTGGTCCTGCTTGGTCTGTGAGGAGAGCTCATACAGCAGTAACTTTACATTTCTCTTTGCCCAATGTTAGTTCCCTGAAATAATATTCACAAGAATCTAATTTATTTCCTGTTAATATTTCAATTTTTGTTATTTACTTCTTATACCTAGGACTAAGTGAGATAGTCCATCAGTTTAGTTACAGTGCTTCTCAACTCAAACTTGTGCATCTACTTGGCACTGCACTGCCAAGTATGACATGTGGCCTTGCCAGCTCACATCAGTATTAGCTCTGTGTCAAAACATGCCTAAATCATGAGAATTTATAATCTGGATTAAATTGTTCTGCAGACCACACATTTGAAACCTCTTGTTTTGCCTAACAATTCCTGTATTCTTCATTGTAGCACATTTTCTAGAAGTTTACCACAATGACATTTACTGCTGTTTGTGGAGCTAGTACAACTGTACAGTCTGTTTGGTACAGCAAAGCACATAGTTACTATTATCATTTCCTAAGCAAAAGTGAATTTCAGTGTCCAAAAAAGCCTCCTAAATCTGCCACTTACTACTTTTTTCAAAAAACACACGCTGCAAGATACGTGTCAGAGAAAGACTGAGATTTCATCATCAACAAAGTAGGTCTGACATGAGAAAACAATATAAGTTGTTGAACAATGGTTTGCTGTAATTGTATAGGTTTGGAATAGTGTCAGGTCTTCCTAGACTTTTGGTACTTTGCCCCAATGGCCTGACTGACTACCAGATGTTTTCTTGGGCTGTCAATGGAACAACATGGTGCTTTTGAAGACAAGAAAGGGAGATCCACTTTGCCTCACCTGTGTGCCTCTGGAAATGATTCAGTCCATGTAGTGTAGGTATCTTCCTCTTTTCATGAGAATAATAAGCAGCAAAAGAGCATCGTTAAGTATTGCATTCATTTACTTGTCTCTTGAATATGAGCAATGGCAGCATCCATGTTTTTGCACAACAACGTAGTCCGTGAGAGTCATGAAATCACGAAGAGTGTCTGTGAATGCTTTACCAGCTTTACCACTGGGATCCTTAGTGCAGTTCTTTGATTTGTGTTTTCATTCAGCATCCTGTATGGTAGTGCATCATTTGGAATTACAACCTAGGAGTTGCGACCTGTGGCCCTCCTTCCCCTGAGAATCTTCCATTAGTTGCTACAGTGTTCTGGTTTCACACGGAAGGGCCTGCAAAAAGCAAATGTACCCAGAAAACACTCCCTTATCAAAAGCTTCTCTTCCAGAAGATAGTGATAAAATCTTCAGGCAGAATATTTCCATAAAATAAGTAAATATTTCTTTCTTAGGGTAGGCATTTTGAGTATTATGTTCTTGAAGTTTGAAAGAAAATAGTTAACAAAGTATGTAATCAGTAGATGTGTCTAAATCTAACAGAAACTAGACAACCTGCCTAATCAGGCTAGACTCAGCCCCTTCCTTTTTTTAATATGGAAGACATAACTCATTTATATCTGGGATTTTACTGACAGATAAATTTCAACTTGATTCTACTTATTCTGCTGGAAATCTTCATGGCAACTACTGTGATCATTTCAGCTAGGTCTACTGAAGACTGCTGTACAAGAAAGAAAGTAGGTACCCTTAAGGGTTGTGCATGTTAAAAAATATTCCATTTTCCTGTATTGCATATGCTGACAATTTATTGTCAACTCCAGTATACAACTTTGTCAACTCCAATATATAACTTTGCATGCTAAAACTATATTTTAACTGTAAATAAGATGTTACTAAACTAAACATCTTTCTTCTTCTGTCTTTTAGAAGTGCAATGACCCCTCTGCAAAATTACCTGTGTTGAAAATTATACAGTGCAGAGTTCTCTGAATATCTTATGAATGGGCATGGCAAATGTTTTATTTCTGTTTTGTAGAATGAAACTTCATAACTTTTATGTATGCAAGCAATATCTTTTTGAAGCCTGATGTAGAGAAAGTATTTGTCTTGTATGCCAGTTTGGTGGTATCTGGACAACAAATCTTGGCTTCAGGATTTGGGGCTATTGATAAAATTTCCTTTATTCACAAGTGCTTTCCCAAACCCTACCCTTATTTTTCTGCAAGAATACTTTTAGGTAAGAATGAAGTAAACATGTTATGCCATTGGAAATACTGATTGATAAAGTTGTGTAAAGCCCTGTCCTACTTTGGCTCTTGCTGATCCAGATCTGTAAAATCTGAAGGCTTGGGAAGAAAGTATATTCTTTGAAGGTGAAAAAGGGAGAAAAGATGACAGTATTTCATTATTGAATGGTGGCTGTGGAACAGCTAATCTGGGACTAATGAATTTGGTTTTAATGGAATTTATGTGGTCTGACACTGGAAAACACCAGGATGTGTCACTGTCATCTCTTCTGGGCCAACCAGATGTTGCATATCACTGTTAGGATCTGTAACAGGTTGTACAAGATACTAGAAAGAAATGTATCACTTTGTATATTTTTTATCATGATTTTTTTATTCCCCTCTAGAATACTGCATATGACAGTGCCATTGTTTTGAGCAATGTCAGCTTTCCTGCTCGAATTCTGAAGTCATACTCAGTAAGAAAACCATTGCTTCATTGAATCAATTTATTACTTCTTCTTTCTAAGTGTGAAGGTTCTCTAAAGCCAGGAAGAGATCAGTGTAGTTAAGAACTGAAAGAATGAGTGTAGTTAAGAACAGACAAAAATGAGAGATATATAGTAAAATATTTCCTTTTAGAAGACTGCAAGATAAATCATAACTGCTCTTTATTACGGGAAGGAGACTACTTAATTATTTAAGGATAAATGTTATAAACTGAACTATTATTCAGGGGAGATAATAAATGAGAGCATAAATATTTATAATGAAGCCGATCTTGTTTTCACTTAAGCTAACTAGCATTTTGCCATATTTTAGATTTTGAAAACATAGACTTCATGACTAGATACTAGCATAAATGCATTTTATTCTTTCCATTGAGGTCCTTTCTATATGCAAATAAGAAATTTTGCATTAAAATACATTTTAAATAATTTATGTGTTCTTATTTGTTTTAGGTAATTGAGGTGATTATTGGAATTTCATCAGTGTTTGGTGGAATAATTGCTTTGAATATGGATGTTCTAGTCTCAGGTCCATACCTCTCAGTGACATTCTTTTGGATCTTAGTTGCTGTAAGTAATGCAAATGGAAGCTACCCTTTAAAAACAATGGCTTTTATTCTGTGGCTTTTTTTTTTTTTTCACTTTTCCCCTCCTTACTGGAGTATTTATTTGCCTCTATTACTGTTTGGGAATTGCTGCTTAGCAAATGAATTAGCACTTCAATATTCTGAATATATTTATGCAATATTTCATATCTGTTTTGGTATGCAATACTTCAGTAAAGCGTTGTGATACATTCTCAGTCCTCAATTCAGTAAAATGGAAATGAGTATTAAAACAGCAGTATTAGAAGTGAGGTGTTTTGTCAAAAAAAAGTTGCAGGTTTTGGAATATTTCAGGCTGTAAAAGAAAAAACTGAGTTAGTTTTAGTGTGGTAGAACCCTTAGAACATCTTATTTAACCTCTCAGTTTTAACTGTTTTAAAAGTCTGAGAGCATGCTTGGTAACCCTTATCCCTAATAACAGTCTGTACCAAGGAACAGTAGATTCAGACAAGATGTGCCACCCTGCTTGCCATGAAGGAACTGATTGAGAAAGAAAACAGTGACCATTAGGTTTATGTATGTCTATAAAATCCCTTTGCATTAAGTGGAAAAAGTTCATGAACAAGCTTTGCAGCATTCAGAATTCACAAAAAAAGGCTGTGAACAGTGGGAATTAGTGTAATTCAATTGTAATTTTTGTAATTTTCAACTCAATAAATACTTTGTTACACTCTTTTGTTTAGTGCTTTCCAAGTGCTATTGCAAGTCATGTAGCTGCTGAATATCCAAGTAAATGTCTGGTAAGTGTGTAAAATTCTTGGATTTTATCATTAGGGTGGATTAATGCTAAAAAAGTCTGCCTGGTAGTGGGCACTAATCAAGTCTGCTCACTTGTTTTCAGCTGCTTCTACAATATGTATCAGAAATATGTAGCAGGAGTGTTAGCTAGTATCCCTTAAAAGAACTGTGGTAGCTTCTTTGGAGGCTTAATTTCATCAGTTCCAGAAAAGAATTTGAAGAGTTTGTTTGGTTTGGTTTGGTTTTTGGGTTTGGGTTTTTTTCTGTTTTATTTTTTTGGATTTTTTTGAAGGGATTCCTTGGGAAAATATATTATTATAGAAAAATTACATGCCTCATGTGGTATGCCAAGAACTGTTCTCAGGCTCCTGCAATGAGGTTCCCTTTTTCTCTCATTATCACTTGTGGTTTCTGAAAGAAGAAAATTAGGTGTGCAGGCTGTGCTGGACCCATATCCTATTTTAAACAAATTCTTCATCTTCATGATTAGCAACAAGAACTAATGATATTCAGTAGAGTGCATTTAATCCTTGAATGTCCTAGAAGTGTAGTTAAGGCTCCTTAAAGTATCTGTTCTAAATAATAATCATGTGACTATATTTATGTGAGTAATGAGCCATATTGAAGTCAGAATATAATCCTATAGGGGTGGTATTTGAATGAAACTCAACTTCGGTTGTATGGCAATGAATTTTCCTCAGGGAACTTAAATTTATTTGCGTAAGATTTTTTTAGGCTGCAAGTCTGCAATATCTGTTGTTGATTCTTACTTCATATAAATTGAAGAATAAATGGTGGCTTCTACACTAGTTCTCCAGGGTGGCTATTGCTTCCTCTATGTGGATATGGAAGGCACTTGTAAAATAAAAAGTCATCATCTGTATTGAATGAAAAATTAATTACAAGCCAACAGTGTTTTGGATAGGAAACTTAGGTTATTCGAAGCTTGCTTCTGTATCTCCATGAAATGTGGATGGTTTAGTGTTTATCTTTGATTTGTAATCCTACATTGTTTTACACACTTCTGTTATGCTTGCTTTAAGGAGATATAGCTCACAAACTGGATTTAATATTTTAGATTATTATTTAACATTTATTATCTTATTTTTTAGGTTGAGGTCCTGATTGCCATTAGCAGTGTTACCTCTCCTTTGTTGTTCACTGCTTCTGCATACTTATCCTTCAGTATCATGCAAGTTGTTGACATCTTTAAAAGTTACCCACCTGCCGTTAAAGTATGTGTTTTTATGCAATTGAAAAATGAACCTCTATATGTTACAGTACCAAGGTACTAGTAAACTAGGGAATATATAAAGACAAGGTATTTGATTAAAAAGATTGAATGAAACATTATAGAAATTATTTAAAAACTGCTGTTTAACTTATGATATAATTGGAAGTATGTTACATCTATTGGCACCCTGGAATTGTAGTTTTAAAAAGACAGGATGTTATTCTAAAGACACAGTAAAAATAATTAATATATGGAGTGCTAGGCTCCTTGAAGCTTTTATAATTTCTAGTATTTAAGTACAAGATTCTAGGTTTCCTTGAAGAGTACATTTTTCTGCTTCTTAGGATGTTTACCAATGGAGCACGAGGTAACAGCAAGGCAGAAAAAGAATGGTAACTTCATTGGCAAGCAGGGCAGTCCTACAGCACCCCCAAAAATAGTAAAGCAATGGCTACTACCAGCCATAGTAGCCACTGCTACAGGTTCAATCAATGGTTCAGTGATTGCCAGGTAAGTCCACAGTATTGAGACAGATCTAAGGTCATCCAGGAACTCAGGTCAGCAGGGCAAGGTCAGAGCCAGCAAGGTACAAGGCCAGGCCCAAGCATAGCTGTGACATTGCTTAGTTCAGAACTAGGAGTAAGACACTATTTTAGTTGATAGTTTCCTCAATTCTGTCCTGTTTCCAGAGGAAAAGATAATTTGGAAAATTAGCATTTTCTTAAAAGTTACCAGTCTCTTTTACTTTCAGCAAACTCAGGCACTAAATTTTTATTTTAAACTTTATGCTGAAATAAACCGTAAATTATAATTTGATTTAAGAAGTCTAGATAGGAATCTTAAAAGTATAGAGATGGAAACGTCATAAAATATTCTATTCAAGTAGTTAACAACATCTGTCTATTTTCAGCAATCTTATGATGTACTCCTGTTGCTTCTGATGTTGATGCTCCTAATTCAGGCATGCCTTACTATTGGAACTGTAATACAGTGTGTGAATTACAAGACAAAAATGAAACTACAAGATTCAGCATGGACACCATCACAGGTTAAAAAACAGGAATACAGAACAACAGAGGTTTGTATTTATATCCAGTAGAAAATTTGAAAATATCTGTTTTAAAATACTTTTTTTTAGTAATGTTTTGTGGTCTTAATTCAGAACACAATTAAAAGCTGTTCCATGAAACTTAATTTTGTAATCAAGAAATAATAGATTCCTGGTTAGATGATAACTGGGCATGATGTAGGGCACAGAGCTGTACCTCTTTGGCTTTCCTCTGCTGTACAGAGCTAGACCCTGTGTCCTTAAAGATTCTGAGAGAGTAACTCATGCTTACTGCACTAGAAGGAGAGTGCTGGGTTCAGTCCAGCCACCACTGGATAGAAAGCACTGGGAACAGAAACTTAGTTAAGTCAGTAAAGAGCTGTTAATGGAAAGTGTAAGTTTTAGAATTAGGCCCCTGAGACTGCTGAGAATATTTGGTGTAGATTGCTTATTTTCTGGATCTGTGTCCTGTATAAAAGATGAAGCATAAGCTGCAAATCACATTTTGGAGCATGGGTCATGGTGTGGCTAAACAGATCTCTGCTGGGGATTATTTACAAAAGTATTCCTGGTTTTTGAGACACTGAGAAATTAGGCATGAATTGAATGCTAAAAGGAACACTGTCTCTGCAAAAGCAACACTTTTTTCTTACCTTACAGTATTTAAACACATGAATAATGTTATAGGTGAAGTTGCAAATCCCTTTGGCTTCTCAGAAGTCTGTGTTCTTAAGCAAGGCCTTACTTTGCTTGCATGTATATAGGTAAATCTTGCTTCAGTTGCAGCACAGGGGCTGCTTCTGGCTTTGGGGTTAAAGGGTTAGGTGCAAAAGCTTTCAGTCATATTTTAGAAAAAAATCTGGAAAAAATGTCTTAAGTAACACGTTTAAAATAGGAATTTGGCCATTTCCTAGACCCAAATGTTTCAAGTATTATACAATTTACAGTTATTTTTTATATCCTAAAGATAAACTCTGTAATATACAAAACTATACAAATTACAAGTGTATAGAATGTTTTAATAGCTCTGGCTATAACTATTGATGTTTGCATTCTCCTAGCTTCTCTCAGATACTTTTATTTGCTTGAAATTCAGTTTTTGATCAAAACATTTTTTAATGTTTGCATTTTTCTGAATTTTTTTTACTTCTAGGTTTCCAATAATACCTTAAAGGATTTTGACAAAGATAAAGCTTGGAAGGCAGTTGTGGTGCAGATGGCTCAGTAGTTTGGATTCTACAAATGCAACCAACACAGCACAATCCAATAAGATAAATCAAATGTTTGAATTAAGGTTTAAAAACTTTTCCATTTTTAAACAGCAATATAGTTGCAGCAGTAGGAGCCATGGAATAACACAGTAAATGATGTATCTTTCTAATAATTTTAAAATTCGTTAATAATATTTTTAACACATCTGTCTTTTCTGTTGGTGTCTGTAGGCTAGTGTTTAGAAGATACCTTTAGAAAAAGGTAATGAGTCACATGGATTTATGCTGATGGCAAGGTAAAATATTGCAATATGTAGTAGGCTTCATATATTTGCAAGAGATTGTTATAACTGCAGTTATGCAGTCAGTGTGACTGATAAATGCTTTTGTAAAGTTATGAGTACAAGTCATAATTGATGTTTTTGCTTATACTTCACTTTTGTAGGAGTTGTAAAGTTGTTCTGCATCTTATTGCTTTTATATAAATAAAAGTCTTTATTATGTGGAAACTCAAGAATGTGGATTGACATTCTAATCCAAGAGGTCACAACAAAATATTCTTTCCCATTAATCTTCAATTTCTGGACTGCTAAAAGGGGAAGAGGCTTTTTCTGAGTGCTGGGACACATAAGCTGCTAGTCAAAGCAAATCATCCAACAAACAGAAGCAATCGGCCAAGTAACAGGAGATACTAATGATAATGAAAGAAGGTTTTAAAATTTTTATTCTTAGATATATTACATTTCATTTATTTATATTCCTAATTATCTTTAAAACCTATGAAATGTAGCTGCCCTGAAACAAGGGACACCCCCCATATAGATTACCTTTTCATATAGCTGAACTATGTGTATGATTGGGTAGATTTCAAACACTATTAGAATTTCCATCTTAATAGGAATTCTGGTGTAACCAGCGTGATAACTTCTGACAAAGTGGTGAGGTTATTTTTTTCTTGTTTTTCTTGTTTTATTGTGTTTTGAGAGGTAGACTTTGAAGTTCATTCTATTTTTAATCTGAAATAACTCAGATGATTTGTTCAGAGCATGCTGCAAAGCTTAACTCTTTGCTTTTGAGAAGGAGAAAGAAAGAGAGAAAGTTGTGTAGTGTGTGGAGTCTTTCAGGTACACGAGAATGTTTCTTTTAATTTTGGAAAAGCTGCCAGTTATGGGATTTCAGTACATAGAGGGTACTCTT
This sequence comes from Parus major, assembly GCF_001522545.3. Lineage (NCBI taxonomy): Eukaryota > Metazoa > Chordata > Aves > Passeriformes > Paridae > Parus > Parus major. The sequence goes on along the minus strand of NC_031773.1, from coordinate 18,477,371 downwards.
TGAAGTTTAGAGCAGTGCTATTTAAGAGCATGTATCCAGCAACCTCCCTATCCACCTAAACACAATAGGGTGTGCTTTTGGTCCAGACTACTACATCAGCAACCACAGGCTGCAGCTGCTATTTCTTAAATATTGCAAAATTTCATGGTGGTACTTGTGTGAACATTCTCTCAACATAACACAATTAATTGTATATCTGCTAATTTACTGTATATCTGCTAGAATCCTACCAATTTTACAAGTAGGAAAAGTTAGTGTTTGATGATACACTCTTTTTTTGAAAATTGCGAAGAGATAGTGACAGTTCTATCTAAAAATAATCATCTAAATTTCTAAATCTCATGCATGAAACTGCATAAAGACTGTAAACACTGTAGAAGTTCTACATCATTTTAATCATTTAAAGTGAAAGGATTTTAATATATAGAATAGTGTGAACGTAACTTAACTGTTTCCTTAATAGTTTGTTTTGCTTTGTGTGGTAAAACACTTTGCCTTTGTTTAACTGAATCTGTGGCTTTGAGAGATTATCTCTATGTTTTTAGTCAAGTGAAGATTTGCTTTGGTTATCCAGGTTAGATATAGGTAGATACTACTTTTGTAAATTATTTGGATGGGAAAAGAAATTAAGGGAAGTTGCACAGCTGATAGAATTTCCTTTCCACAAAATGCTTATACCAACAAAACAGGCAAAAACACTTCAACCTCCTTTTGAGTCAAAATGGCTTGAGGTGCTCTCTTCTAAAGAGTGAGAGCCTTTTAAACAGCTCCTGGTTGTATGTTTGTTTTGGTTTTTTTATGTTTTTTGGGTTCTTTGGGGGTTTTTTGTTATTTTTTGCTGTCATGAGTGACTATGAAGAAGCAAAGGATATAAAATAGGAGATATTTGCATTTCTATTGGGGAACTGAAGTGTTGTAATAAGAAGTTAAGAAAATATAATTCATCAAAAAGAAAGAGAAAAACTAAATAGGCTAAAAAGGATGATTGAATTAAAATTTGGATTTACACTGGATAATGGTTGAGATGTGTGACTGTATCTGGGGTTTTTTCAGTCATCTCAGATTAACAAGGGTAAGGAATGGATGGGAAAAAAAAAAAGAGATTGTAATAGAGCTGCCAGCCATAGATTCTGCTTTCCAGTGAAGATGAACATCCCAGGGCTCCCTGTCTGGCTAGGGCTCCCTTCCTGCTGTGTTCAGCACAGCAGAGACTGGACGATCTGCCAGGTGCAAGACTTCTCTCTGCATGCCTGGTAAACAAGGAGCCCCACCATGGAGACCTCTCTGGAGGCTGAATTTTCTCATACCCTGCAAGAAGAAAAATCATGGAGGTAAGAGGCACGCTTTTAAAATCATAATTAATGTAGGGCTAGCTATTGATATGAAAAGCATTTCTCAGGCAAAGAAAGTTTCACTGTAAATCTCATCAATGTTTTTGTAACTCAGAACAACACCCCCTGCATATGCCTTTCTTTACCAAATGAATTTTTGTATTGATGTTTGGCACAGAGTAAATCTTGATAGCGTAAAGCTTTGATTAGAGTCTGCTTGTAGATGATCTGTTTCCACAGCCCAGCTAGAAAAACTGTTAAAAGAACAAAAATCATATCCCTCTCTGAGGTCAGCTTGGTGAGGTAAATGTGTGTGCCATGTTGGAAGGGTTTCTGCTTGGAAGTGTGCCATTTCCTGCCTTGCTGGGTATCACTAGAATTAATGCCATGGGCTACTGCTTACCAGGAGTTAAAAAAAATAATCCAGGGTAAAATAAAGAAAAAAATGAGAATGAAGCATCTCCTGAAGAAAAAATAATTGTGTGCACATAGTGCATGAATGATTTATTTTTAGTTGCGACTCTTCCACATGTGCTAATAATTCCAGTTTCTCTGAGCTTTAAGTTCATTAAAGTATAAATTATATGTAAAATTTTTTGAGAATTGTGAGTACACTTCATTTTTATTACTGTTTTACTTTTTTCTATTTAAATTTTTTTGAACACTCAAGTTTTAGTTTTCTTCTTAAATAATTTTATTAATTTCATACAGGTCAAAAATTATTTTCTTTATTCATTTAAAAATACATTTTCTTCATTTTATTCTTTAATAATGCACGGGAGTTTTAGCAACCTAAGTAGGAACTAGATTATCTTTAAAATCCCTTCTAGCCCAAACCACTTTGATTGTATGATTCTAATCTTAGGAAAGGAAAGTCTTCAGCATCTGTGGGATGTAGCTAGGTTGTAATGGTGCACCTAAGGTGCTGCCTACTGCAATGATTGCCTTCATTGCTGACTATTTGTGACTTTTGAAGAAAAGGGATGGGGTGGGAGAGGAGAGTGAGTGTCCCCTTAAATCCCATAGATGAAATGAGTAGTGGTTGTCTTTGGACAGTGAATCAGTAACTTGTTGAATATAGAAGCACTGGGCAGCTTCTGTTTCACCAGCCTGTCTTGTGTCTCTCTGGGGTATAGGTGCTCTACTAGTACCTCTGCTGTATACCTGTCCTGGCTGCACAGGCTCACTCTGGACAGGAGATAGAGGCACACTCCCAGAAAAGTGCAGTTCCCAAGCAGCTCTGAATCCCTTGTGAGTGTTTTGTTGTGATGACAGTAGCACCTCACACCATTCCACTCCAGAACATGCCCAGCATGGCAAGAAGCTGAAGTTACAAACAGCTGTCCTATGGTTGATTGAGTGTTCCTGAGGCAAGATGTCTGTTGTCTGGAGCAGGCAATACAACTTCACACAGAGCTAAAGTAATAGCCAGGGGACTGTTGTAATATGGTATGTGTGTCTGTGTTGGTGAAATCGGGAAGTATGTAGTGATATGTCACAGGATCCTCTTGCAAAACATAGTGTGAATGTGGCTATTGTGCTCCAAAGGAGGCTGGGACTTCTCCAATATGGATGTGACAGGGACTTGCCTTCCAGCATAGAAATTGACGTTAATTTAACAAAGTCAAAAAATAATGTAGCCAAAGCAGAAATCTCTATGGAGTTCTATGCTTAAACTCCAACACATGGGGTCACAAAATCCATTTCTGGCTGCTTAGGTATGTCTGGTGATGCATCTGTCCTAACTTTCATTTTCAAATCTTTTGTGTACACACTTGACCAGTGGTGGAATTATGTTTTCTTTTGAAGTGGGCCAAGTAGGTATCCAAGCATGCAAAATTTGTGAAGACAGAGACTAGTTTAGAAAAAGGTACCTGAGCTGATGTTCCAGAGATCAAACTTGACCAAAGAGAAAATGGGGAATGCAAAATACTGGATTTCACTCTGTACTCTAAGGTCTACATTTGCATTTTATTAAAAACCCCCTGAGCAACCAAGCCACCATGCTGAAAGGTGCAAGATTTGGACACAAACCTTCTTGGACTGTGAAATGTTTAGATTCTGACTTTTCTGTGTTCTTAACCAGTGCTCTAATAAAGATTTAGGGTGCAAAATATCTGTATTACCAAAGTGTAAAGGGAGGCTCTTCCTATTAAGGGTTTTTTAAGAGTCTTTTTACTGAAGATGGAGGAAACATTGGTAGAAGCAGAATAGTATTTTTTGCTATTGTCTATTCTTCAGGGATAAAGTAGTGAAAGTATCAAACTAAAAGAAAATGTGGATTAAAATATAGGTAAGGTGTAGTAAGTAACAAGGACTAAAAGGCATCTGTTAGAAAGAAATTATTTTCAAAACTATGATCAAGAATTAGAGTTCCATTTGAGCTGGGAGCCTAAGAGATATTGTTTCTGTAAACTTTAAATCCATCAATGCTTCTACATAACTGATAGTTTTCAAAACGTGACATGGGTCAATTATACTGCCCAGCTTTTAGTGAGTATCTTAATGGGGGTTCTGAAATATGATGTAATATAAACAGTGGATGAACACAGTAATTCGAGAATACAAATTATGCAGGAACAGTAAAGTAGCTACTTTAGACATGATTTTTAAAAAAGGTTCAAATGAAGCAAACAACAATAAGGCTGTTGCCTGTTGAACTTAGTAACAGCTTCAATCCACACAGAAACTGTCTTGACTGAAACACTGTTCTGCATAGAAAGAGCACATTGTTAGAACTGTGCTATGATTGACTTTATTCAGAATGTGACAGAGGTGCCCTAAGGAATATCAGAGAGAATAAAATTTCATCAGGTGAATCACACCATTAATTTATGTGGAAACTAGAGGTAACCCACTAAGGAGAGTCAAAATGGCATTTGCTAGAGAGTAAAACATCCTTGAACTGGCCACTCCTGAATAGTGTCTGCAGGACCCCCATCTTACAAAAGGGTATAGTAAAAATATACCCCTTTTGAGTATAAAGAGGTATATTACTTATCATAAAAAATATAGGGGAGGTATGCTAGAAAAAAAATACTGCTGTGACTGTTTTTGGCAAAGGTGAGATGAAAATGGATTTTCTGTATTTTTTAAAGCAACAAGTGGGAGCCCATCTGAACTATTTGGAAGCAGTTTCAAAGTCCAAACAAAGCAAATAAACATAGTTTAATTGTACAACTCATTGCTCCAAGAATTTTTGAAAATCAAAAGGATGAATTGATGCAAAGGGTTGTTTTACAAATACATTTAAGAAAGTTCCAGAAGCAGCTCTTAAAACCAGTGTTGTGTATGTGGCTTTTGGTTCAGTAAATCTGTAAGATCTAGGACATTGGAATTTGTCAGTATACATATTAAAATAATCCATGGAAGCAGAATATTTAACTTCTTTCTTGTTTCTTCTAAATATTTTTTACTGATCCTCTTAGGCACAAGAAAATAGACTCAGCAGATTTTTGACCTCGAGTATTTTTTTGCACAAATGTGTCACATCCCACTCCTGTGAGTACTCAGGATTCGTTGATGCCTGTGGTTAAAGATTTCCTGGACCTATTTGGTAATGGGCCAAGGGGCTTTGAGCGTATTTTGGTGGTTTCAATCAACTCTGCTGTATTGACTCTTCCTTGATAGCTCCTGACCCCTCCTTGTCATCAATTCTGTGCTTTGTGTGGTCACCATGGACCAGAACAGGGAAGTGGGCCCAGAAAGGTGCTGCCCTACCTCCATAGGGCCCCCCTTTTCAGGGGTTTCACTGTTCTATCAGTGGCCCATCAGTGTTTGAGGTATAGCAACACATTAACTCCTTAATGTGCAAGCTTCTAGAAGATGACAAAACTTAATTGTTGTTTTTTAACCAAAACATTTAAATTTCATTTTGTTCAGTATGGTGATGCTGCTTATCTAAAAAATAGTGTTCTTGGAAAATTAGCAAATGAAGTATCTGGAATACAAGTACAGTAGATACATTGGCAGAGTAGACCTATTGTACATGTAAAGCCAGATCCTAGTGGATGCTGTTAGTTGTGTATTCCCAACTGTAACTGATGTAAAGGGTTTTGTAACAGCACTGAGTACTTGGGTCCTGGCACTGTCCTACTGAAAGATATCTCTCTGTGGAGGAAAACTCCTTATTCCCCTTAAGCATATTATATGTAGTCTCCATATGAACCAGAGAGTGTGTTTTTGAAATACTTGTTCCTTACAAAGGGTAATAGGACTATGTGAAATGTAGCATCCAGAGAGGCATTCCTGGGCATTCAGTTTTGCTAATAGGTGTTGAGGTATTGTGACTCACTCCTACCCTGCTTTCAGAGTTGAGCTTTAAAAAAACATGCATATTTCTCAAAGCTAGAGATAGGCTATAGAACAAGATGCTTCTATTGATATAATTAGATAATAAGGGAAATCAGTTCAAGGCACAGATTTCTAGGTTAACAGAATCTGGAATTCCTGCTGATGAAAAAAAAACCTAGTCTTCCAGACCACCCACCTTGGCAAAGCTGGTTTTCTTTTTATTAAAAGCACTAGAAAACCAGAAAAATAAATTTGAATACCCATGAACCTGTCTGGTACATTACTCTAGAAGCAAAATTTCCATTTATATATGGAATTTACAAAAAAGAAATCTGTTCAAACTGATCTAATGCTGTTATGATTAAATCCAGAAGGAAGAGGCTTTTAGTGTGATTGTCAGAAATCACTGTTTCCTATTTTTCAGTTTGGAACATATGAAATGACTTGAGCATGCTTTATATTTCCCAGAACTAGCAATTTTCTGTCTTTGGAAAGTTTTAGAGGGAGGAGCTCAGAGGTGCTGTGGGAGGGACTAAAATTCATAATAAAGTTTTGGCACGAGGGGGAGAATTGTCAGAATAGGAGGTTTCTTCTGAGGTTTTGCTTTTTCTATTTTATTTTTTTTTCAATTTAGGATGATAAGTATTTATGTTCAGATTCTTCTAATAATTCTCTTTTGGAATGCTGATTGTCAGATTATTCCCAGGATTGAAGAATGTGGACTTTCATGTTCTCAGGTAATCTCTTGTTCCAATTTGCTGTCTATTAATATAGTAGTTATATGCTGTCAAAATAATTGTAGGAAAAGCAAGAGAGAAAAAAGGGGAAAAATATTTCAGCTGTCCTGGACATTAACTTTATATTCCTATCCTTCTGAATTAAGTATCTAAAGTGGCAAAAATTACTCTGAAAGGGTGTAGGAAAGTGCATCTTTACACCATTTGCAACTGATGCTGTTAGTTTAAAATCTGTCTTTTGTATTTGAAAAAAAAAATTGGTTCATATGAATTAATTTTCCAGAGTGAGTTTTTACAACAGCAGTGGTGCCAAAGAGATGTGAGAGGGAGGAATGAGAAGTTTAAAAATTGCTAATTATGTTAGGAATATATTAGCACTGACTTTGCTGTGAATAAATGGATTAAGCGTGAGAAAGAGTAGAATATGTTTTTCATTTTGTGGGTTGAATGTAACTTCAGTATTAAATTTAATGACTTCTGTATGTGCATGAAAGGAGTGTGAACCATACCATCTCTTTAATAGCTTTGGATTTTGTATGATTCCAAATATGCCCGCCAAGGGGCAGTGTGGAGATATTCTGCTCTTGGCATTCTGAAACTGTAAGCATAGAAAGAGTACACAGAAAGATAAATTAAAAAAAAGGATATTAAATAATAGGCAATCTGACTTTCAGTCTTAGTGGAGAATGATAACTGTGTACTGGCTACAGAGAAGTGAAATTGATAATATGAAAGAATTTCTCTGTATAAACTTCTGCTTGAAGATGTCAGTATTTAGGACAAGCAGTGAGACATTCTAAAGATTGTTTAAATGTGGTGGCACTACCCAGATATTAAGTTAGTTCATTTTAAAGCAATTTATTCTATATTTAATATATGTATCCTAGAAAAACGGTAGGAATAAAGATACTTATACTAGATTGAACAAAAAAAGCCCTCTCTATATTTAAATATTTATGTAATGTAATTAATGTTCCTGTATTCAAGTTCTGTAGTCTCTATCTACTTAGATGTTTTTGGAATAATAAAATATAGCCATAAGAGATTAATCTCTAGATGTACCCAAATACTTTTCAAGAATTTTTATGTACTTATGTTCATGAACGCAAATTCCCATGTATTTTAAATAATTTATGCTCCTTGGTCTGCTGAAATGAGAGTTTAAAGTAGAAATGATTTACCATTCTAATTTATCCCTCCAATATGTGTAGTACTATCAGGCTCAGCATGTAAAAATCATTAGCAACCTTTTTTGATGGGTTTCAGTCTAGGGGATAGGATTTACCTCTGGGGACCTTAAGGGGTATCTTTCTCTGTCAAGTCTTCGATATGTATGTTACGAAGTCTGATTCATAATTGCCTTTAGACACACCTCTGAGGTTTGTCAGACTGAATCCCTTTACCTTTAAAAGTGTGTCTTACCTTTTCCAGTACCAAAGATTGATTAACTGAGAAAGGCATGTTTTATTTTTCTTATTTACAAGGGAAATACATTGTTTCCAATATAGCAGAATTAATCCATCAATCATTTGTCATATTAGGGACAGGATTCAGTTCATGTTCTTTGTGTGATGTTTCTGCTAGTTGTAGAGTCTTGAATGCATTAATGACTTTTTAAGACAAAAATGTTTTCTCAGAGGGAACAATAATGATCTCAACAGCATAAATTACTGCCAGCATAGCATTTTCAATCTAGTGCAAAGCACTTTAGCTACATGAATTTTAGAATCGCATGAAGAGCTTGTTAGAGGAAACTTCTTCCTTTTCCTTTGAAAGTAACTTCAGTTTCTCTGCATAACTGACCATGATTTGTGGGCTCAGTCCAGCTCATGAGTTATTCTAAAAGTGAGCAGTCTTCCCCATGATGTGTAACTCAGTGTTCTTCATAGGGGCACCAGTCAGGGGTTACAGTTTGCCTTTGTGTGTGTGAAATATGTGTGTGCTCCCTTCTGCTATAGCACATCAGATCACAAAGTAGAGAGTCAATGACTTGTTTCTATCCATTTCCTTAATGTGATAATAAGATATTGTAGTTTTAAAACTGTCAGAGATTTCTTCAGCTGCTGTTGTTACAGTGAATATTATAGAATAGAATATATATAGAATGTTAAGTGAATATTATAGGAAATAGGATTTTTTTCTTAGGAAGTTTTCCCAGAAGTTTGCATCGTAAATTTCTCTTTTGCATTCAAACTTGAGGCTATGTGGTTCTTCATAAGGCAATAGGGATATAAAAAACAATTAATTTGCATTTTTCTGCAATTTTCAAACTATGGGTATTGTCAGAAGTTTTTTTAGCAGGTTTAATAACTGAAACTGTTGAATTTGACCAGTAGACTAGATTTTAGTGTGGCTGTGTCCACGAGATATTTGTGAGCAGTTTTGACCTCCATGGTTACTCTTTATCAGAGTAAAGCACTGGTTGTACTTAAGAGGGAAATAGCAACATTACTATTTTGAGGCATATGACTTGCAAAACATCTTCACTGAACTGCTATCACAGCTTTATGAATCATTCTTAGTTTACCATGGGTCTTCAGCATTGCCTGGTGTAAGGCAATATTCGGGTTTCATTACTGTAACACAAACTGTGCATTTGTTCAGTACAGGAAAGGAAAAAAAAGAACATTGGATGTTTATGCCAGTATTAGGTGAAATTTTAAGCAGCATGAAAAATATACAGTTGTGGGTTGAATGATGGGAAATGAACTAAGCTTTTATTATGTGCTATGATTTATTTCTCCTTTATTTGAATAGCTTGGCTGTAGAGGTCATGTGATATTCTAGAATTCAAAGATTAAATGCTATAGGTATGGTCTCCATGCCCCACCCAATGGGAAACATGGTTATCAACCAAGTTTCCCTGTAAAACCATAGGGAAATCCCAGCCTGCAATTGCAACTGGGTTTGTGCCCTACTCATTTTACAATCCACATTGTTTTCAGGCTGTACACAAAGAAATAGGCTTATGCCAAATTTGATTCAACAGCTGGTAAAGATCAGGAGCACTATATTTAAAAAACACTCCCCAGAACACTATGAAGTATTATTTGTATTGTCTGCCATTTAATGCACTAATGTTTCCAAAGTCTATGGATAAAGAAGAAAACACTGAACTGAATCTGGGATTTCCCTCTAATTATAAAGGTTATTGGCAGCAAATCCTTAATATAGCTGCTGCTTGTTTCTGCTATTCATAGTCAAAATACGTGGTGTTTCTTTACTTGATATTTATACCATGGATCAGTCCATTTTTGCTGAATACAACACACTGCAAAACCAGTGCTACAATATGGCCTTTAGTCCACAAAGTCAGCTGACATAAATTGGTATTCTTTGTTCATTATTAAGCAATTAATATTTTAAAAGTGATCCCAAGCCTTTAGAAAATGGACATGATAATGTAAGTGACATAATTCAGTCGTCCTCTAAAATCCGATTGAAAACATAATTTAGGCATGGGGAATGTCTAAAGAGACTGATCAGAGACCTGGCTTCCTCAGGGTGAATGACAGGAATACAGCATGAAATCCCATTTTAGGAATACAATTCAACACAGAGTTTTTTGAGTAGGCATGGATATATCTGATGACTGAAGGAGATGCATAAATATATGAAACATATCCTTTGGTAATATTTGCTCAGGTGCAGTACAATCCATGAGAGCATGCCCTAGAGAGAAAGCCTGGGGTCTACCTCTCTGCCTGTCATCAAATCACTTTTGTGGCCCTCTTCAAGTAATTTCATTCCTCTGGTTTTCACAAGTACAAAAGAGTTCTTATCTTCCTGTGTGGTGTGTCTTAATCATATGTTTCCACTAACTGCTTTGAATATTATGAGTTTAGTTCTCATTATTTAAAACAGTCATACTTAAGAGGCTCAATAATATTGATTTGTTGTATTAGAGTGATATTAACCCATTTGCTTAGATATCCAAGCTCGCTTGGCTTCTCTACTGGTACTTAGAAGAGCTGAAATTAGCACATTTGGGTGGCTTATCTATTGGGCTGTGTTTCACATATGCTCTTTGGGTCAAAGGCATCTTCCTGTTGTGTCCTATGCCACTGGTTGGGTGCTGTCACATTTCCTCTTCCCCTGAGAAGGAAACAGCCAGTGACAGGTACAAACAGGGACTTACTGCAGTGTTCCTCAGTGTTACAGCATGTACCACCAGTTCCTGTAAGAGAAGTAGAGACGGAGAAAGCTCTGCAATTCAGAACTTGCAAAAACTGCAATGGTAGCTTTTGGGCTTTTTCCCTTTTCTCTTCCTCATGAGCTCCAGAGAAAGGTTTCAAGGTCTGGAAAGAGACTAGCCACTGAATAGCAATCACAGAATACAAGCAGTCATGAAAGTTAGGGGCACAGACTTAAAAGGTGTTGGAACTGGACCTGACAAAGTGTCTTGGAACTGAAATACAAGGCAGTGCTAGAAGCTTCACTGTGAGACATCAGCATCAGTTATGTGCAGCCACTACCCATAGCAGGAGATACATATTTAAAAAAAACCAAAAAGGGATATATAAGAAAGCTCAGCAGATGGGAGCAGCTGGCCTTTATTACTGGCAGTAAATTTTAGCTTACAAATCTCTCTCAGCCCTAATCTTAGGATCTAATCTACCCTTCAGCTCCATTTGGACCCAAAACTAAGTAGTGGCTATTGACACTTGGAAGTAGGTGCTTTCCACAGCCATCTGACTGCTTTGTAGCTGGAAAACTACTTGTAATTTGATCAAATGTGGCCAGGACAGGTTTTCTAGGAGTGGTAATAACTTTAATGAGGCCACGTGGTGTGACCTAGCTTGTAATTCTTGCAATAAGGTCTAGGAATAGTTTAGTTTGTACTTTTGTGGAGCTGGCAGTGCTACATTGTCATGTCTATTTTTACTGTTCCATTCTTCCTCTCCTGACAGAATGCCTGTGCATAGGAGAGAACCAGGGATGACAAAAAATGAGAAGGACCAAAAGAGGTTTAAAAAACTTCTTTCTAAGGATAGGTTTGGATACTCTCCTTGCTTTTTGGCTCAGCATTGAAATGGTAGGCTTCGCGGATGGATGGATGGATGGATGGATGGATGGATGGATGGATGGATGGATGGATGGATGGATGGATGGATGAATGGATAAATTTGGACCTAACAAAGGAGTTTCCTCCTATCTCTGTCTAAAAATAATTTGGTTTCTGGGGGCCTTAAATTTCTGTGTGCCGTGTTGTGGCTTGGTGGTTGTTCAAACCAGGATCCCATATTTGAAGTTATATGAGTTTTGTTACCATTATCCCCACAAGAGATCCCTAGGTTTTATATACCAACCTGTTACAGATGTTTTTATAGTAGTTTTCATACTGTCAGAAAAATATATTTCCTTATAGTTTTTTTCCTGATTTTGTTAACATTTACTAGCTATTTTTTGAAAACTAGGAAATTACATGCTGTCTTAAATAAATAAGAATACAAACCAAAAGTACTCCCCAAACTGCAGTGTTTTGCTGAGGAAATTCCAGACCAGCTCTGAACTACTTGTCTGGGAATGATTATAGAACCAGTAAATTCATGTATACTCAGTTGTGATAAAGACACATCATAGCATTTCTCTTGCATTCACAACCACAGGAATTCACTGGGCCAGAATTTTCTAATGTCATGAATAAACTGGAAAATTAAAAGTAACTAATGATGCTGAGCACTAGGATAGATTGCCTGTGGAGCTTATAGAGATCTCCACACACACTAAGAAAATATAGCTGAGATATGTCTAATGTAGGTCACATATATCTCAGAAAAATATCATTCTTCCTGAGGCAGAAAAATAGAGTAGATGACATCTTGAGTTTTTTCGTAAGACAAGTGTCTCTGCTTTCATTAATTCATCCTCTTCTCTTTTGTGGGATCTGCAGATGGTCCTTCAAATAGTATTTGACTTAATCCTTTGGAACAGTCAGCAGAGCCAAAGACCTGTTTTGCTCTATGGCAGGTCCTGTCCTTCCAGCATGCAAAATCTAGGACTCACCATGAAAACTGTATGGGAAATGCAATCTCATTCAGGAAGTGTCTATGCAAAAATGAAGAGAGTTTTAGTTCTAATTTGCAAATTACTTGTGGGTCTTTCTCTTGAAAGGAAATGTTTCAACATAGTTGCATTGAATAAGTGAGGTGAATTTCGATAATTTCTGGAAAACTGTTTGTCTTGCTATTGCCTCTACTTGTCTGCATATTTTCAGAGAGCATGAATCACATAAACAACACTGTACAGTACTAGATGTGCAGTCATTGTCTTTTCTTGGAAAAACTGAGGAAATTGAATTTATTGCAGCTATTATTCACCGTATTCAGTTTTATTTTTCCCTTTCATCGCTACATATGCAAACTTCCTTCATCTTTTTCCCACTTTCTCATCTCCCTGACCTGCTTTTCTTTTTCTATGTCTGCAATGATTTTTCTCCATTGCATTTTGAATTTTGATATCTTTGTTATGATTTTTCATAATTTCAGTTATTATTATAATGTAATGCTTCATGCTTAGTTTTGATAAGTAATATCTCTTCTTTGGAGTTCCCACCCTCATTTTCAACATATTATATTTATATATGATACAATAGAATAATCTCTAGAGCATGGTCAGATTTGTATTACTGTTCAGTCTGCCTTTGTAGCTTATTTTCTCTTCCATGTGGAGGTCAAAAGTCACGTACAGTTTTTAAGCAAATGTATGGCATAGGTGGTTTTCAGTAAGTGCTATCATTAAAAATGAGGCATAGTGTGAAACAACATATGAAAGCAGTGAACACTGATGGGTTTATTTAGCTGTTGTAAAATTAGTAGTTTCCTGCTTTTTTGGAAGCCCTTCTATTGGACCTCTGCCTCCTTTAATTGTCCTGTGTGAAGTTTAGCAGCTATAGTACATGGAGGATTTATTAAGGTAAACTGATTATTGCACATTTTGTTTCCCCTTCCCCATACCCCCACAAAACTATGATTAACAGTAAAAATTTCGAGAAATAGACACATATAATGACATTTTAAATTATTAATTTGTATTGGATATAATTAATTTCTCTTTAAATTTTCCAAATTTATATATAACTAGCTTTTCTATCAATTATCTCAAACTGCAAATGTTCACACTACAATATACACTAGATATTTTCAGTAGGGTTTCTCTACATGGCAAATTTTGAATTTTTAACATTTCTCATGTACTATACAGCTATTTCTGTCAGGGAAAGGTATTTTTGGCTTTTGTTGTTCTTGATAGGAGAGCAAAGGCATGTATGTAGGGATTCTGGTGTAGGGATTCTGATGTAGGATTCAGACTTTCAGACACCACAATAATACAAATATGAATAGCCAGGAAATAGTCCTCTCAAAAATTTTCAAGGATACAGCTGAAAAACTTTTCACATACTAATATTTCCCTTATTTTGTTGTGGCTAGAATGTTTCTGTAACTCAAACAAGCACTATTAGAGCCAATCAGGCATGTTTAGCATTGTCTTTAATAGAAGCAGTTCCTTAAGTGATACTGTGGCACCAGGCAGGAATGCAGAAACCTCCCTGGACAGTCAACTGAGACTACCATGGCTTCTACCATGTCCTGTGGGATCATTTGTATGGCCTTACATCCTTACACAACATAAGAAGCTAAGGCTAGAGTAAAACCAAAGTCAGCATTAAAAATTATTTCTCATCTGGAAGAGCTATAATCAGGGGTAGTTCCAGGATTATTTAGATTTGAAATTTGCTTCTATTTAAGGAAAAGAGAGTGAAATACAATTTTAATCAGAGCCACAAAACCCGGAAACATGTGCTCCTGCTTTGAAGGGAGTCTCAACCCTGAAATGTGGCCTCCAAAGTCTTGGAACTCTTATAAGAAATTTTTGCCAAGCGTGCTATGTTATTCTAAATTTTAGTATCAGTTTGTGATCCATGATGGCAGCATTAGCAAGTTCTTTTTTGTTTTTAAGTTTCTGCACCTCCAACATTTCAGGGTAGTGTCTAAAACATTCACCCATTTTGTGATGCTGCTCTGTTCCTGTGGTTCCAGGCTATTAAATACAGATTCAGTGGAAATCATGAGAAAGCACTAGAGACTTGTCAGGGCAGTATGAGAAGCCTGCATGCTCACCATGGTGCTGCATCAGGAAAAGCAAGGGAAAAAGTTAAGCACCTGTGTTGGGTTTGAAGCAAGATAAGCACCACGATCAGCTACAGCACAGACGGCTATCACAGCCGTGCGGTCCATCTCCCACTGCATCAATGTGATGGATGGCGAAAATGGCGTTTATTGCAGGGGAATTTGACATTTTATAACCTAGGGTCATTGTGCTACTCCCATCTGCTCACGTCACACTTAGGTGCTATTGGCTAATTACAAAAGGCCTAGCTGTCCTAACAGAGGGGGGTCTAATAGCTTCCCGTTACATCCCGGTATCTTCCGCTCCGCTATGCCCTAAACTACAACACACCTGGTTAGTCTGATCTCCACTCTTGAGAGTCCGCAAACCTGAGTTATGAGTGAGAGTTTGATGCTCTCTTTGTGGAGCAGCTGCTGAGAGCTACTCTTCCAAAGTTTCAGTTTCTGGTTTGTTTTCTGATCAGTGCTTAGAATAAAATATAAGTAGGGAACAGTTCTCCCATGTGAATGTTGAAAGCATTCAACAAACTCAAAAATTTCACTGTGTCTTCCCTGTCCTCCTCTCAGACCAGCATTCTTCCATTTCCCCTCTGTACACTCTGACTGCTTTGACAGGAGGCCTGGGAAACCCTCCCATTTACCACACAGTGTGGCAAACAGGCAGCTCAGAACTGCTTCAGTTTAAGGAGGATGTTGAACTTGGTGGTCCCTTGAGATAAGAACTTGAAAGATGGAGTACAAAATCTGGAAAATTCCCATATTCTGCTTTCCTTCTCTAATATTTACAGTTTGAAGGAGGCTTGAGCTTTGTTAGTTTTACTCTGTTACTATTAAATCTCCAGCCACCTGCTATGCTGGGGGATGTGGACATAGATGTGTGTCACTGAGTGTCTGCTATCCCTGACATGAGCTAGACATCATTCCAGTTTCATTCTGGTCACAAACTAAACACCAAATTGCATGCAGGGATATTTCAGATCAGAAAAGGAGATGTCTAATAAGCTTAGGTACCTCTAGTGTTGTGCGGCAGTTCATGGGGTATTATGGATCATGGTGCTGAGCTGAGATTACCAGTTTGCGTAAATTATATTTCAAGTTCCTCAGCCCTCTTGGCTGACTTATTCCTTTTGAAAATGGCTGAAAACTTTGGCTTTATTTCACTAGCTACTAATGCAAAATCCTCACGGAGAAATTGCCTTACTTGGGAATGATGTGACCCTTTTCTCACGGGCAAAGCTGATGTTTGAATAGGTGTGTTGGGTTTGTGAAGTGTTGGTAGCTGGGCAGGGGTGGCTTCTGTAAGAAACTGCCAGTCAGCTCCAGGACAGCTCCACTGCTGGCCAAGGTCGAGACCATCAGTGACGATGGTAGCACCTCAGGATATCAGCTTTCTGTCGTCCTCTGATGGAGCAGGTGGATGCCTTAAGGAGGTTGGGGTCCTGTGGGAAGCCTATGGTGGAGCAGGCTCCTGGCAGGACCTGTGGCCTTTGGAGAGAGAGGAGCTACATTGGAGCAGGTTTGCTATCAGGACTTGTAACCCTGTGGGGGACCTGCACTGGAGCAGTCTGTTCCTGAAGAACTGCACCTTGTGGAAAGGATCCACTCTGGAAAAGTTCATGAAGAACCTCAGCCCATGGGAACGACTCGTCTTGGAGAAGTTCACAGAGTTCTGTCTCCTCCTGTGGGAGGGATAGCTTACTGGAGCAGGAGAAGGAGGAAGAGTATAAGGAGTCCTCTCCCTGAGAAGGAAAGCATGGCAGAGACAATGATGATGTGATGTGTGATGAACTGACAGCAGCCTCCTTTCCTTGATCCCCTGCACTGCTGAGGGGGAGGAGGTGGACAAATCAGGAGTGTAGTTGGGTCTGTAATGAAGGGAGGGGTGGAAGGAAGGTGATTTAAAGTTTGTTTTTTATTTTCTTGTTAACTAACTCTGATTTTAATTGGGAATAAATTAAACTAATTTCCCCAAGCTGAGTCTATTTTGCCTGTGATGGCAACTGCTGGGTGATCTCTCCTGGTCTTTATCTCCAACCAGGAGCCTTTTGTTACATTTTTTTGTTCCTGGTCCAGTGGTGGAGGGAAGTGACAGAGTGTCTATGGTGAGCACCTGGCATCCAGCCAGGGGCAACCCACCACAACAGACAAAAAAATTTATCCCCACTTGCATCAAAGTTCATTCAAATCAGTGGAATGTGTCTCACATAGCCATAGTCTTCCACAATTTCTAAATGTGAGCTGTGTGACATTTTTAATTTATAAATTTCACAGTGTACAGCTGAGCACTGTGTGCTGCTCCTGGGACTGACTCTAGACATATATTAAAAGAATAGTTGCCTAGAGCAAAACAGTGTGGGCTTTGCTTTGTATGCCAGAACACTGGAAAACCAGGCCTGCAGTATATCTCCTCTTTTTGCTGAGCAATAGTGTTAGGATATATGAGAAGACAGTAACTGGTATAGAAATGTATCTTCAGACAAAAATAAAAATACATATTCCCAAAAGAAATAATAACTGTCTCCAGCAGCAGGAGGAGCAGTTCTGTCCTGGAGACTATCTTATAATCTTCACTTGAATTCTTTCTTTTTTTTTTCTTTCTTTCTTCTCTGTTCTTTCTTTTCCATGGCAATCTTACCTGCCCACTGATTCCAGTCACCTCTGAGACTGCTAGTCTCAGTTGTCAGTGTTGCTGATGGATCTTTTTTCTTTTAGCCTATTTTGTGCTACAAAGATCATTATAACATCATAATCTCAAACCACAGGATATCACCATGATATCCATGGCTGCCTGGAGGGCTTGTGGAATCTGTCCCCCAGTTTTTCAAGAAATGACCAAAATAATTGCTGTCTTGATCTGGTGCTGGTCACAGTACTGCTTCTAGCAGGAGGCTGGACTTGGTGACCTTCAGAGATCCCTTCCACCCTACATTTCTTTGATTCCATTTTATCATCCCCTGTATGAGAACTCTAGTAAGTAATTGAAATAATTAATGCTGTGTCAGAGTGTCCCGGTCTCATTGTTATACTAGAAGTGCTGATTTGGTAGATTAGTTCTCCTTTCATGTAGCTGAGTAGTCTGAAATTTTTGACACTCTGTGTATGAGATGGTGCTGATTTATACCAGCTGAGGGTATGGCAGTCAAAGTAGATTTTAAATTTACTGTGTCTATTGTATACTATTCTGTTTTGTTAACAACTTGTATTAATATTGTAGGAAATATGACATCAAAATGATTGACAAATTTGGGTTGTTTTTTTCTGTTTGGTTCTTTTCATTTCTAAAAGAAAGAAGTTAATGCATACTGTTGCTTCAAGCAAGTTCTTCTAGCCCTAGAGCTGAAGCATACAATGGATCAGGCAACTTTTATTTCAGGCAGTCATAGCTCCCTTTGGTCCAATAAATTTAAAAGCAACTGGTTTATATGTAGGTCCTTTTTTTGTATCTCAACATCACTATTAAATAAAATTAATTAAAAAAAAATTAGGAGTGGGGAATATTCTTCCCAGTTGAGAGACCTCAAAGCAATATTGTTTTTCTGGCTATTCACTTATAGGATAAATACTGCCAAGAGTTTTGAGAAATTACTGTGCTTCTAATTCTTCCAGTTGTTCTGCTCTGTGAAAGGGATTCAGCCATGTAGCCACTGCAAGGGCCAGAAGATATTATATGCCATGTGCAGTACTGATAACATATGGAACAGTGCAGTCATAATATAGGAACAGGATTCCTCTGTATTAGTGCAGTGCAGGAGGCAATGCATACTGCCTGGAAAACAGAAATCTCTGTTGTACCTGACTAGTAGCAGGTAAACAAAAGGATGAAAATCTAAGGGCGCTGAGGGTCTTAGTCATGTGCACTCCCTGAAGTACTGCTAAGCTGTGACAGAGGTGTTGGCCAAGAAGCAGGTTGTGGGAGACAGGGTCTGTACCTTTGCATTTACATGTGAAATGGAAGGTGGTGCAATGACAATTGGTAACAGTCCCTGCTTGAGATCCCTGTGAAGTCTTACTGGAGAGTGTTGAATAATCTTTGGTAAGCACAATCATGTCTTCCCTGTTTGCTCACGGCTGTTTCACTGATGAGCTCAGAGCACATCAACAGAGCATTAACACAGCCAGATGTTACCTTGCTCTGCTGGACTCAAGCCAACTCTCATCCAAAAAGTGCATGACCTCATTAGCACTGTACTGAGCCACAGCTTGATATCCCACTTCTCTGTAGCAGTTATTCTTTCAGATTCAGCACTGCAATAATGTGATGGGATGTTTTTTATTCCACGTGGAACACACAGGGAAAAGACCTGGAGCTGGATAATGTGTAGACATAATTCAGATATTTTGTTTTTAGCATTCTGTAAAACAATCCAGCAGCATCCAGGTGTTTTTGTAGTTTGAAGTAGTCTAAAATAATGCTTTGACATAAGTTTGGGTGCCTGTTTCTTTTCTGCATGGATAACAGTCCAAATGTTTCCATCTATGACTGCTTAGCTAATCCCACTGCACACTGCTCACGTGTATCAGATCACCACATTGTCAGTAAAAGCTGAAGAACAACCTCATGATTTGCCAAAAATTGAAAACTGTCATTAGTAAAATAGTTTTACCTTGGCAATGAGAATAATTACATATGATGTCAAAACAAATACAGATGCTTCTTTAGAGAAAAGGTCTTTTGAGGGCTCTGTATCAGCAGTAATAACTGAATTTTTAACGGTTTAAATTGTCATACTAAGTATATTAATCATTGCAATTTTTCTGGTTCTTGGTAAATATAACCACAGTTTTATTCACTTACCAAGTGTGTTTTGGAGATGTATTATTTTTCCTTTTCACCCACTTCCAATAACAAGATTTTTGTATAAATACTTGACCATGATATAATTGTCTTCTTTCAGTGGGAGAGGAATCATTATGTTATCACTGTGATTTCTTTTACTGTAAAGAATTCTGTTTCCTTACATTTGGTGAGATAAATACAACAGTGAGCTTTCTAAGAATATAATGAGAGAAGTTCTGTGAGGTTCCAGTCCCCACCAGCATCAGTGATGTGTAAATTGCAAAGGCATTATGGCCTTTACCTATGAAAATAGCTCTGGAAAATGCTAAAACATATTCAGTTGTTTGTCTCCATGAATGTCTCTGTGAAAGGAATTACAGTGATTTGTTGATGGTCTGTGGAGCTTTTGATACAGATAGAACTCTGAATCCTCTCAGTTTCCATCCAAAGTGCTTAAATGGTGGAGATGCATATAACTTTGTCTATGGCTGTCCACTGCTCAAAGAACTTTTCCTTATGGAGGTGGTTGAGATCACACTGGCATGCCAGGTTTTTTAGTAGAGGCTGATTTTAAAATGATGCTTCACCAGTTTTTGAAAGTGATTAGCTTATATAGTATCTGTGGTTATAGTCAGGGGACTATACCCAGTGATCTGGAACCTCCTCTCTATTTGAGTGCAGAATAAGATGGATTTTTGCAGAGCATCTCCTCTCAATTGGAAATTAAAAAAGAACATGTTCAGATTAATCATCTTTATTGGCCTTTTGGCTACAGTTTGAACATCAATTATTGCAAACCCACCCTTTCCCTGTTTGTAAAAGTACATAGAATCCCATGCTTGGTTTTAATGATGGTTAAAGAATAGAAATTGGTTGGAATAGAGAGAAACATAAGAATATGGTCATGTTCCCTTCTCTCTGCCTTCTCTGACAACTGAACCTAAAGTAGAAATGTAACTAATAGCTTTACCAGTGAGAATTGCTAAAGAGGGGGGAAAACTCTTCGTTCTACATTCACTGACTAATGTAGATAACTTAATGAATCAATGTTAAATGTCTGACAACCTGGTCCCCACTAAAGAATGCATTTTAAGGCATTTTCAGGCTTTTTACTATTCCTTATGGAGCTGTGGAAGAGTTGCCACCAACTCTTCTATGAACAAGGTCCAACAGAAATAACAGGTAGACTGTGAACCCAAATTTTCCTCAGACTCTTTCCAGCATGACAGAACATCCAGGGAAGAATTTCCACAATTCTTCACTTGATTTAGTGCCTGAAGACATGCGAGGAAATGGGAAGCAGATTTGATCTTTGTTTCTTTTTCGTGGCAATTTTAATTCATGAAAACACTCCCTGTGCCCCCTAATCCAAGTCTTCCTCTGCTGATCTCACTCTCTTCTCTACAGTTATTAGAACAATGGGATATTACAATTGTCTTCGATTGAGGAGAAGTTGCTGTGCTAGCTAAAAAGTTGGCACCACATCTTCTATTCAGAGTGCTGCATGCTGGTGCTGTCTGTTCAGATAACCTCTAGCTACAGTTGAGTAATACCACAAATGGGGAAAACCCCAGAGAAATAGGAAAATCCCTAACTGCTTGTGCATTGTGTAAGTATATTTTGCTTAGGCTCTTTGCCAAAGAAGATATGAATCAAAGATTCTACCTGTATAAGAGTAAAATGTGCTATCATGTTCAGGATCTTATTTTTGCATAAAAGATGCCCTTGGCATTTGTGAAAAGGGAAGAAAATTTCCATTCTGGTTTTAGTGTGTCATGTTTTTCTATTGCACTTATCACTGATAATTCCTGAAAAAAAAAAAAAAGATACAGAAAGTGGGAGAGGAACTTGGTTAATTCATTTGAATTATTTTTTCAGACAAATGGTCTCTTTGGACTGTTTTGCAAAATGATTGTAAGAGAAAATACCACCCCCACCCACTTGGTATTGTACAATAAAAAGAAACACTTAAAAAAATAAGAAATTTGGCTGTGACCAAATGTTGCTGTAACTGGCAAGTGTTTGTGCAAATATTTGATTATTTATGTAAATGTTCCAAACAACTCCTCACCCAGAACTCAACCAAGTGCCCAAGAATGACGAAACATCTCCCTACCAGAACAAAAGTCACAAAGGATGTTTCTTTCTTTCCTGTGGAAAATACAAGAAAATAAATGTAAGAGTTCATATGATAGGATCCCTCCATGCAATAGTGAAAACCAATAATTAATTAGGATAGACTAAAAGGTGTTAGAGGATTTCTTTATCATGCCACAGCCCACAGAAGGGGGTGTTTCAGTTTTCCCCCTGCAATATATGTAATTTAATTATTTTACATTCAGTTTTCAGTTTTTATATTTCAGGTGTCATAATAGGGAGATGACCTTCTCTAAGAAAAAGGCTGAATTCTCTGATTTTTATGAAATTTTTTTGTTGTTTAATTCAGTGTGGTCTTGATTTTTTTAAAATGTGTTTTTTGCACTAAGGTTGTAACCAGAAAGAATGGTTAGAGAAGTTAAAGATGTTGTTCTACGAAATTTTGACTGGCAATTGGGAACTCTGTCAAGCCACCTAACCAAAATATTTTCAACAGTCTGGCTGCAAAATGGGAAGTTAAAAATATGGAGGTAATTTGCTGAATGATCAGCCTCATGAGAGATTAATTTCTTCCAGTAAGTAATGACTGAGAAATTAGTTGATCTAGCAGTTAGGTTTTCTCAACTAAAAAAAATTGAGCTCTCTAACTCACTCGATATTTTGCAGTGATTTTGTATATTTGGCTATTCCACTTCCTAGGGCCATAGAGAAGCTCAAAAGTGACTCAATTCAAGTTTTCTTGCAGCACACTTCTGCAGGATTTAATAAGAAAAAAATCAAAATTAGGACTTTGAAACAGCAGTTAAAAATCTGGTAATTTTATATGAGCTGGCATGTTCCACTTCTGTTGGCTTGGACTGAATAATTCAGAAAATTATAGTCTTCTTTTTATTGATGAATGTGCAGTGGGAGCATCACCAAATTACCAATGAAGCTTATTTTATGGGGAAGGGGACAGAAATAGTTAATAAATAACAAGTATTTATATGATACAGCAGAAATTAGGGCTTATCAGTTACTGTTTTCAGTTTTTCATGGGGATTTGAGGAAATAATAAATCATTGAAATAGAATATCCCAGTTTTAGAACTGTTATGTAAAGAAGTTTGGTGTACTTTAGAGAATCATAAAATTTTTTGGGCTGGAAGGGAGCTTCAAAGGTCATTTAGTCCCCTGCAGTGAGTAGGGATATCTCCAGCTGGATCAGTGTGCTCACAGCCTCATCCAACCTGGCCTTGAATGTTTCCACCACCCTCACTGTAAAACATTTTCTTATGACTGATCTAAATCTACACTCATTTAATTTAAAACCATTACCCCTTGTCTGGTTGCAACAGGCTGTAATTGGAGTGTCAATGTATTATGCCGTAGAAGCAGCCAAAAAAATATCTTTAACAATGTCACAAATAATTTTTCAAATTTTCAGTCAATGACAGTATATGACCATGTCTATTTTATTATAAAACATGGTTTAAAATACCACATTTTATGCATTTGCACTTTTTTGAGTCATAGTAACAAATTGCCAATAGTAAAAGATGAGAACTTATCCAAAAGTGATTGTTAAAAAATAGAAGTGCCAAAAGGACAGAAGAACAGGAACTGATTCAGGTTAGACAGTGGTCACTGGCTTTCTTAATGCCTCCTTTAAGAAGGACCTTATTTAGCTCAAATGAAAAGCTGTCATGAAGAACAGGACACACTTAGGTACCCCAGGCAGATGCCACAGGAGAATGAACATGCTGCCATTTCTCACCTGTAGCAATATGGTTTTGCTCTACAGCTTTGTTTCTGAGCAGCACAGGATTTCCTGTGGATGAAAGCCTCCTGGAAAACCAAGAAAGAGTTATTTTATGATGTGCTAATGCTTTCCCAGGCTGTAGCCTCTGAGTTTCAATTCAAGAATTTCTATATGTCCATCAGAAGACTTTTGCTGGCTCTAAAACTCACAGATTCTTGGCTTCTGGACAAGATCCTAAAATGTTTTAAAAGGACTGAGAGCTGCCATCCTGTTTGAGAGGAGAGGATACAAGGTGGTGCCTGCTACTTCTGTGGGTGTGATAAAAATTTCTCTGTCAACAGGACACTGCTTTTAAAGGAAAGAAAATGGGAACATATATTCTCTATGCAAAAGAATACTGCTATAAGGGCTATGCCAGAGACCTGAATGCCAGAACAGCAGCAAACAGTATTTGCTGGCTAAGGAATAGTCCTTCTTTAGAATGTCATGCATAGCAGTCAAAGTAAGATTTGTTATTTCTGTACTCTACAAAATTTTAGTGTGTGGTTAAATGTTTATTCTAATGGGAAAATGGATGCAGTCTGTCTGAAAGATAGCTAGAAGCTTGTTAAAATCTCAGTCCCAGGTTCACTTTGCCTCTTACAAAAACAATTTCCCTTGAACACAGTAAATACTGTGGTAATAGAGTAATTTAATTTTCAGTCTTCTAAGCCAGATGTCAGAAATAAAAAGTCTTACTTCTAGACTGCTTTTTCAATTGCTATAATGCTTCCTTTCTAGTGGAATCTTCTAAAAATCATATAATATTCAATAATGTTCTATAATGGATATCTTCCATTATAAAATTGTTGGGTTTTTTTGCTCTGGTGTGAACAAATCCATTGTAGAGTTTAATGACGTAATGCATAAACTCCTGGTCAGTAGGAATGCAGTATCTATAAAATTATGTCTGTGTTTGATGGAACTTTTATGTTTGTTAGAACAATTACACACCTCAATAGAAATACATGAAAATGAGGGTAATGCTGATCTTGTGTCCCCATATGTATCAGGCTGTCATATGCAGCACTGATGTGCTTTTTCATGGTATTGGAAAAGTTTTTTTTTTAATCTTGAATATTATTTCTGTTGTGG
Organism: Parus major; assembly: GCF_001522545.3. Taxonomy (NCBI): domain Eukaryota; kingdom Metazoa; phylum Chordata; class Aves; order Passeriformes; family Paridae; genus Parus; species Parus major. Next base: position 18,453,133 of record NC_031773.1, on the reverse strand, counting down.
ACAATGAATAAGTTTACCTGTTTAAGGTATGTTTACTTGTGTACAATGATTGAGCAATATTTATTTTTATTATTACCTCAGCTCTTAAAATATTTTGTTTCTGTTTGCAGGGGATTCACTGTAAAAGCAAGCCTTCTGGTGAGTATACATTATTCACGTTTTTACTATGTTTGTTTTTAAGGATAATTTGTTAAAGATATTAAATCCACTATGCTAGTGACATCAGATCACTGTCATAACAAGGCACTTACCACCAATTCTTTCATAAAAAACATTGGATATTGGTAAGTTTTGATAAAAAATAGGTTAATAATGACAATTGCTTTATAATTTTCCTTACCATAGTGAAGGAGAGTATGCTAAGTCACTTTACATGTTTTTATTGCTTCTACTCATTATTGATATTGCCTATAGTAATAACACAGGGACTTGAATTACCTGAACCCTAAAGCCTCCATCAGTCACTCCTCCAGTGCATGCAGTCATTTGCAGGGAAGTATGAGGCAGCTGCCTTGCAAACAGTCCCCCCTGAGAGGACAGTCACAGTCCCCCCCAAGAGGACAGTCCCAGCCCCCCTGAGAGGACTGTCCTAGCTGGAGGCTCAGCTCTGAGTACTGCTGGTCTCCACAAAGCCTTTCCTGAATCCATGCGGCAGTGAGTCCATAGACAGGGAGAAGATGCGATGCTGAGCTCGAGCATGTGAGATGCTGATGTTACGACATGGGGCATGAACTGAATGTCAGCTGGCACAACTCCTTACTTGGAATGCATGGTATTTATGGGACTGTGTTGAGATGGAGAGAAATAATGTGTATATGGAATGGATGCAGTTAAAAGTCTCACCAGAAAAAATCTCAAGGCTTCTGCCAGTCAGCAGAATGAACTTTCGGTGGCTGGTTCAGAGGCTGTGAATGAATCTTGTTAGGATTAGGCAGCTAAGTTGGTAGTTGCAGAAACTATGTGGAAGGTAGAAGAAGAAACAGGGGTGTTGACCCTTGCTCTGCTAGCTGAAGCATGCCTTTACATCCTTGAGCAGTTCAGGCTGAGAAAATCAAGCCCTTCAACCTGTTCTCAAAAGGAAGAACACCCGTAATTCTGTTGGTTATGAGTTAAAATCTGTTCTGTGCAGTTAAAAACAAATGCAGATCTAGACAGCGGAGACTCATAGGTACCACGAGGTGGTGATTCATTCCATCCATCTTAGGACAATGGGATTTATATGCTGGGAGAGAGGCAAGAGGGGTTGTCACTCTCTGTTGACTGCCAGAGTTGTGCAGCTCACAGACACAGCCTGGCTGAGGTCAGAAGGGACCTCTGGGAATCTTCTGGTCCAATCCCCGATGCAGGGACATGCAGATGATGCATATCAGATAAGCTAGATGTTTCCCTCTTAACGGGAAGGGCAGTGAAGGGTTCGTTAAACTAAAGATCCATATCTTTGAAGATGATATACATGAAGCTGGTTGTAGGTTTTTCAGTGCTGTCTGAAAAAAACTTATCAGCTGTCCTTAAGACAATTAACATGTAGGATGACTCAGCCTTACAGGGGTGATGAAAAAGCATTTTTTGTCTTCATCCTAATTCACTTGTGCAACAGTGGGTGTATATTCCTTTGCATACTTCCTTCTCTATATTATTTTTTAAAATTATTTGTTACTTGAGGTAAAATTACCTTGAGAGACATTAACTCTGTGGTAGAGAACCTTTGCAGTAGTTATTTCTTTAAGCTGCAACAAAAGGATATTTCCTAAAATTTGCAACCACTACCTCAGTAGTATTTGGCATTGTGGCTTTGACTCTGCCATCTTCCTCCTGCTCTTCTAGACTGTTAGGTAGCACATAAGAACTACTGTAGTATTTGACATTCACTGTAATATATCCATATATTGATATCAAAGTATTAAATTTAAAAAAAATTACATTTTCAGAAGATATGGTTGGCACAGTATATCACCCTGTTGTTCAGTATCCTTGAAAGTTTGAAATGTTTTCTGAACACACAACCATGAAACCCTTTTAATTTACTGTACATTGCAATCTATTGTGAAAGAGAGGCTGCCAGTCTAAAATTTAATCAATTTCATAATTGCTGTGAGTACTTTCAAGTAGTGAATTTTGGTACTTATTAACTGAAGTGCACCATGTGGTTATGGTAGGAGAGCATGTCTACTTTGTTGAAGAATTTTGGTGAATCATCCTAATGAACAGATGCAGCAGACACTGTGGTAAATCATATGCAAATAGATTTGAAATACTACTGTAATTTATACTCATGGAATGATATGCCAGTGAAGCAATTCAGATTTAGGCTTTAGAGATGCTCACAGATTTAGCCCTGTCAGTATCCTTAAGTAGCTCAGATTCTTACAATACTTGTAGGGAAGACATATCAGATAAAAAAAAAACAGTTAGGATTTTCTATTGGGTGTTGTCCCAGTTCTGTTATTAATAGGTTTTCTCTGCCTTTTTTTTTTTTTTTTTTTCATGCTCTTCTCCAATTTCATCTCCTTACCTGAGGCTTCAGATTATTCATCTATTCATTTCTATTGCATATTCATTGCTCATCTCTGGCTTCTAACATCCAACTGTACATAAGGTGTCCTTTAATGTCGTGACAATTCTAGGTTGATTGCTGTATCATCAGATTAAAAAAATTATCTGCTGTGGTTGACCTGATGGCAAAAGTACAAGGAAATGTCTACATGCTGAATAATAAGCCTCTTTATGCCTGGGCTTATATGTGCCCATAATTAAGTAACCTTTTATTAAAGCAACAATCCCTTTCTCATGTAGGGCTAATTACAGCTATTATTCAGAAACACAAAATTTAGGTAAGATTTACTCAGCAGATGGTTTGTGTAGCAAGATGTATCTTTATGTCTTCTGAGGTATAGATAAAACTACTTGTGTGAAAAGGAAAATGGGGTGTGTTCCAGAAGAAAATATCTTAAGGGGGGATTAAAAGATGATAAAGTGGGAGTTTACTGAAGAGTTAGTCAGAAATGAGTCTCATGCTGTGATGATTTATACAATGAAAATTATTTTCTGTCTGGTCGTATCATGTATTTACTGTAATCCAATGGTAGTATCCTCATGCATATGATCCATTTACTTTATTATTAATGAGTTTTGCAGCATATTTTGCAATTCTCAAAATCTATTATAAAATTAATGGAAAAAAAATCCAAAGTGGAAGTGTAATTTCATTTCATTCAGTGCATTTGTTCTCAGTTTGATAGTAGAAACCCTGATTAAGAACAGTGTGTCTGCTGACAGGACAGCAGAGTGTTTGTGCATCTGTCTGACGCTGATCCAATATCAGTTATGCATCCAGATTGACTCTGAGCTCTCGTAAGATTGTTCCAACTCTGTGACACCCAATGATATCACACCTCAGGCTGTAATAGCTAAGAAGAAAATTCAACTAAATCATGACAATATCCACCCCCCCCCCCCCAAATATGGCCAAATAATATGATCAAATACACCCAAACAGAATGACAGAATGTTTTGTAACTAAGCGTCCACTTTGAATATCTGTCTGTCTATCTATCTGTCTGTCTGTCTATCTATCTATCCATCCATCCATCATCTATCTATCTATCTATCTATCTATCTATCTATCTATCTATCTATCTATCTATATCTACATATGTATACATACATTGCCCTCCCCTTAAATAATTTCTGTGCAGACATGGGACTAGGCAAGTTTATAAGCCTGGATCAAGAAATTTACACCAATAACCAAAACTTAAGCAGAAACAGTTACTCCCAGATACCACTGGGTATCCACAACTGCATCTCATATGATGCAGTCAGGAAAACATCTTTTTGAGCAAAGAGACATAACTCAAACTATCATCACTTATCACATTATTAGTAATAGTTATCACGTAGTTAAGCAATTCTCAGTTAGTTGTGGGTGGATTAATTGAGTGTTGTACAATAACTTTCCATCCTGAGATACCTTCAGGATTATTATACCACCCATTTTTGGAACGTGGAATACAGTGTTCATATCCAGCTGCTGTGCACTGTACTTCTGAGGGCAGTCTCATTTCTGTGGAAATATTTATAAATTCTTCAAAAGCCAACATACTCTTAAAGCTTTATAAGTATATTTAGAGTGATCTGTGTTTTTTCATTGGTTTGCATAAATTGTCCTCTAGTTGCCAATATTTTTTTGATAATTCAGAGTTGACCCACTACCAGTTGAAGTAAAGTGTCCTTGTTTTCCCATGCTTTTCCACTTGGTTCATATCAGCATATCCTGTTGCCTCCAAAATATGCTCAATGACACAAAACCAGACAAACAGAGCGGAGATTCAGGTGTGAAGGGTTTGTCTCTTCTGACCGTATGTATGTGATATGTATCATGCAGGACTTAATTCTCCTGATACCAGGTGTGAGGGCACTTAAGGCCTAACAGATTTAAGCAAAGGTGCCACATTTATTTCAGCCTGTCTTGACATTCTGCTGTATCAATATCTGATCTTTGACAATGGACACTGGGAAAATGACAATCTCATAAGTTAGGAAGAAGTCCTGTTCAGGTTAATACACTTTCAGTCTTTGAATTTAGAGCATTTTCCTTCACTTGAGGGGCTGGAAGGATAAGTAAGGATACGTTTTGTCTTTCCTTCTCCACACCCTACCTTTCCTCTATGGGAGCTGTAGATCTGTCTTCCATGTGAGTCAATGAACATCCACAGCTGACAACAGCTCTTGGCTTGACATTAATGGATGCACCCTTTCCTGATGATTCCATTAAAAGTGCTATCCTGAATTTTATGGCAAGCACAGTATTGTGGCACTGCTGTTTCATACTTTCATACTCTTTGCCATTCTTTCTGAAATCCTTCTAGGCGCATTTTGAACTCCTGAATTATATATATATATATATTGTTCTTCTAGCCTCTCACCAGGGGAAAGGATAATAATGGTCAATAAAATACATTTTTTACTTGGGTGGTTTTTGACTTTCATGCTATGTATGGAAGGAAGAAGGCTATGAAATATTTCAAAAAAATAATAGTTATATAGTTAGAGCTAAAAAAAGCTGTGCTGCATTGCATACCACAAAGCCAAGGGACAAAACCCAATTCCCTGGCTATTTGTTCTGATAGTTTCTTGAATTACTAGTTTTCAGGACTGCAAACAATGAATGTGGAGAAGCCCAAGGAATGCATTGGGGATTAAATCCACTGTACCAATATAAATTCATAAATAAACAACTGATTTCTATGTAGGGCAGACTGAGAAGTAGAAAGAGATGAAATATGCTAACTGATGAGGTTTGGGGCCTTATGTCTATTTTTTCCATTTATACTAGCCTACAGTTTTAGCTCTGCAAACCTATTTCCTAAGGCTTTGGAATGACTAAAATGACACAGCGAAATAGAAGAAGGCATAGTAGCTGTGTTCTTTACCTACTGATTACTGTGTTTTGTGCCTTGAAGAAGGCCTGGATAATATTTATTCTGCTCTTGTTGTTCTGGTCTAAATCAGAAGGAAATCCAGTAGGTGTAGGGTACTCTTCCATGACTAGGAATGCAATGGTGCCCTCTTGTGTGAAAGTGAAATTTTAACAGTGGAGACCATCAGAAAGTCCTAAAATCAAAATACTATTATGAGAGTGCTCACAATATGCAGGTAATGGTTTTGAAAAAAGTTTATATAAATTATTAGTTTAGCCATGATCTAGCACATCTAATTAATTAAAAACAGTATTTGTCTAGGTGTGTTCTGCTAACCTTAGTTGATAGAAGTGTGATTGCTTCCTCTTGTGGGTGAACATTTCCCTAAACCTAGAAATTTATTCCAACCCCCTAAAATTGCTAGTGAAGCCAACAAGGTATGTTGGCTGTGTGAAAGTCTTAGGCAAAGTACTGGCTTTGCTGGTCAGTGGTGACATTCTTAGTGATTTCAGGAGAGCTGGAACTTCCCCTGTAGTGCTTGCTCTCCCCCAGACATCCTGTGTACGATGAGTTTTCTCTGTCTTTGTGTTTGCATTTGCAGGTGGCATTTTTAACAGCTTCTGCCATGATGCTCCTGCATCTTTATCTTCTATGGTACTGAAAAGCATGAAGATCTCAACAGTGATGAAATGTGTCCAAGGAAGCCCATGCTCTCTTCATTTAAACGTTAAAGGAACACTGAGTCTGGATGGTAGGAATCAGTTTTGTTACTGAACCATTTCTGTTCATTTTTTTCTTATTTCAGCCAAATTTATTCCATATTGTAATATTTTGGACCAAGCTGTTTTCATGTAACATCAGAAAAATATTTTTATGAAAGCATTTTACTACAAAACAGTTCTCAAAGTGACTGAGAACTGGGATAATGAATTCTGTCTTCCAATGTAACACACATAACTTGTCTTCTGCCAGTGCCCCAAGCACACAGCTGCCCTTTTCTTTCTAGCTCTGACATCCATGCAGGCACACACACTAATTCTGTCTGCTCTGATAATCTGGACATGAGTGACTGCCCTTACAGAAGGAGAAACAGTTTATTCATCTGCAGTTACAGTTCTGCACTAAAATAAAATGGAAGTGCATGACCTTCCTGTGCGTAGTCTATTTTTACTAACACCTTGTCATTCGTGTGCTTCATGTTACCATTTAGGTATTTCCTAGTTGCTTCACTCAGAGCTAATAGGTTTATTTTTAAAATTTGCATTTAAAGCTTCATTTATAGCAATCTGTATTAAATCCTTGTTCCTACTCCCATGTGTGAGTTATATATACTGTCCCTTTTTTAGCAGAGATAAAATACATGTGCCTTTCACTTAGAAGGAAAGCTTATGATATGGTGTATTTTAATTTAAGTTTTTGTTCTTAAAGATGCTTAAATTATATTTTTGCAATCTGTTCCTAACTCATTTCAGAAAATGTCCGTGGGCTGGAAATATGTTCTTTTTCACTGGACACGCAGCAATCTCAGTGCACAAACGTGAGATTCACTAGGAAGAAAAGCAAGATGCTTAATGGAAAGAAGGTAAACTTCTTTTTATGAATATTTGGATTTCTAAAAGTGAAGGTGATAGCAACATCCTGGATTAGAAATTATGATGCTCTTTGAAATCCTTTTATTAAGTTATATCTACTTCTACATTCCTAATGCTACTGTATTGACTGCTTAATGCTGCTTTTAAATGCAAATATATCTGAATGAAGAATATTTATTTCTTAAATATCTTAACCAGAGGTTTTTCTGTATCTGGAAGTCATGCATGAACTCAGTTTTGTAAATGTTTTAAATAGGTACAGGTCCAATTCAATTGCATTGAAGTCAATGTAGCACAACACATCTATGTCACCATGAAAACTGTACCACATTACTGTGAAGTCAAGCTGAGTCAGCAATACTATGTTGAAGGTAGGAAAACATCTTAAATCAGATGCTTTTCAAGAAATATCTTGCAAAATAAAAAAAGTCAAACGAACCAAACAACAAAAAAAGCCCTCAATGGCAAAAGTTCATCCAAAATGGGTTCTGATTTGTGGGAGACACTGATCTAACTGATGGTAAATCACCTGTGCCAGGACCAGGCTTAGTTTATGTTTCATAGTTTTGGTTTTTTTTGTTAGCAAGTAAAAGTCTTGACTTGCTATAAAACCCGGAGTTTATATCTAAAAGTATGTGCAAAACTGAATTTACACAAAGCATTTATCCCAGTTGCCCTTCTTGTGATTGGCACTTGCTCTTTATCTGCCTGAAGGTTCATCCCTGCCTGCTCTCTGTGTCTTAGATGGATGGAGCTTCTGCTTCTCTGCATGGGTGGCCCAGGGGTGGCTTCAGAAGCTAAGGAAAGATTAATAGGAAAATCTATGGAAATTTATTTTTACTTTCATTAACTAGGTGTTCTATAGCCTGTTTACATGTAACTAAAAGATTAGGTCACATTTTTCCATTTTCCAGTTTTTGGGGTGAAGTGCCTACCAATTTTTTACAAATGATTCCATGTAATTCCATTATTTGTACAAATAATTCCATGTCCATACAAAAATATATTCAGCACCATGGTCCAACCAAGATACAGTGTAGCCAGGGAAGGAAAAAGCAAAAAATGACATGAGACCCCTTGTTCTATCCCATGCCTGGTACTGTCCTGCCTTCCCACCTCCAGAGCCCATGGGAGGGTGATTCTTGCCCTTGCCCCTTGGTACAGTGTCATCCCTGGTATATGGTTTGACATTTTGGTACAAGTAAGGCCATTTTGTGCTTAAAAAGCCTTTAATTTTCTTATAAATCCTGATTCACTATTGAAGTATATAAATACTTTGTGAACAAAGAGTGGTGGAAACAAGGTTTTTTGAAGCCCAGTTTTAAGACACATTACCAGGGTGAGTGAGCAAATGAAAACAGGAAATACTTCTTGCTGGAAGAGAACTCTGTGGGGAAATTAGAGTAGAGTGCTGCTCCAATACTGTGTTATGCAAGGGGGAGTGAAAGCAAGACATGAAAATTTGTTTTAATGTTCTTAAGAGTTAAATGTTAAGAGAAAGTGTTGCCTGGCTTCTAATTCTGGTAAGCTCCCTAGAAGCTAGATAGGGTGTTTCTTTCTAAGGCTGGAGTCAGAACAGCAAAAATAGAGAATTACTGATAACAGAGAAATGAGCCTGGTAAACAACAGGAGTTGTTTTTCAAGGAAAAAATAACTGAAATGAATATTATTACTCAAATTGTTGTTAGGTTCTGGGTAAAAAAGTGTGCTGTTATGTCCTCAATTGCAGCCTTAACTGCTGATTAGGCTTCCCAGTAGAAACCCCAGACTGGGGAGATAGATCCTTAAGGCATATTGTGATATAATCTCTATGTGTGGGAAGAGTACTTCTCTCTTTTGCCATTTATCTAAAAATGTATGTAAATCTGCCTTTAAAAAGAGGGATGAGAGAGGTTTCCTGCTGGGAATCTATTGGATATTTTGGCAGTTTGTTTACACAGTTATATGAATAAAGCAGCACTGAGACAAACTCTGCCTTCCACTTTGCAGACTGCAGAAACAGTGATGTGGGAAAACATATTCCAGCTTGTTCGGGTGAGCTGATCTTCTATGCAACCTAGAACTGAGCTATTTCTGGTAACCTATAAAATTACATGTTTTCATTCTTAAATGAGCAAGGAGAAAAAAATACAATTTCCAACTATCACTACTTATAATTACCCTGTAGTTGATAGGTAATGTTCTGGAAATGTATTTCTGTTGAAATGGTACATGGTAATGTTCTGAAAATATATTTCTATTGAATATGCTACATGGGAGGTAAAGGTTTTGATAATCTATTTGATTTCTAAACTTTTGGAAATAGATTTGTGTTTTTTTAATGGATTGCTGTTTTTATGTTTTGCCTATAGACAGACCTCATAAATAGATCAAAATTAATTTGCCAAATTGCTATACTGCTTTTGGCATACCTGTGAATATATGTATAAAAAAATATTCCTTCCATATTGCATTTGTCAATCATAGTTGCACATATTCTCTATGTAAGAAAGTTGTAATCTTGGGATAATCAGCCCTTATAGTAGTATTAGTGTGTATATTTCAAATATTTGTACATAAACTACATAAGATTCCAAGTACTAAGGTTCAGGTAAAATTGGCACGTGTCTTGGCCTCTCAGTATTACAAGTTCTAAGATAAAAAATGTTGAATGAAAATTATATCTCATAAAAAAGAACATTAGGATTATCAGTATAAAAATAATAATTTCAAACATTCTAAGTAAGAATCTCTAGATGTTGAGTTTCATCTCCATCAAGTTATGAAATATATTCTGTACCTTTTATGAATAGATAACATAGAAATAAGAAAGTAATAAAGAAACAGTTGTAATAATTTAATGCTTGATTTTTTTTTCAGCTGGAAAGTTAGATTATAATTTAGACAGGGCAAGGAAAATCGTAACAGTGAATGTATCCAGCTTTCCCCGAGATCAAGATTATTATGTTCGCCTGTGCCACAAATGGTTTACCTGTGAAGATGTTGGGGCATTTGCTGTGGTGAGTTAAAATCACAGTGGTTTGGGGAACTGGTGGGGGGTGCCTTGGAGGTGGCAATTAAGGTTATAATAAATGCCATCTAGCTATATCTATATAATCTATATCTATATGTATATCATCTATATCTATATCATCTATATATCTATATCTATATCATCTATATATATATCTATATCATCTATATATATATATATCTATATCTAATCTAGATCTATGTATCTATATCTATATATATATCTATAGATCTATATCCATCTATATCTGTATCTATATCTCTATATATATCTGTATCTATATTTAATCTATATCTATTTATCATCTATATAATCTCTGTCTATATTCATCCATAGCTATATAATCTGTAGCTATCATTTAGCTTTATTAAAAGTCATTTACTGTCCTGGATTTATGACCATCTTTTTAATTTCAGATAAAAGGAAAGGAATCTTTTAAATCCGTTTCTCTGAAATATTCTCAGCTACTCCCTTGTCTTTGCATTGAGGTAATGCAGTCTGGAATTTGGTATATATTTGTGTTTCTTATTAAAGAAATTTTATCAGGCATTTGTGCTAAGAAAGGAGGAAAAACCTGAAGAAAAAGGCTTTAGATCCAAGTTTTTGACTAAGGCTTTTTTAACCTTAGGATTACATGAATGTAAGGAAGAGATTTTTTAGGAAATGCTAATTAAAATACGGCCATCAGAAGAAAATGGGATAAAATTTACAATAATTTATGGAATTTGTAATATTATTTTGACTGATCTTTTATAAAAAATGAAAGACAGAAGACTTAATCTGACTGAATTTCAGCAGCATTTGATATAGTATTGAATGAGAAACTAAAACAGGAATTGAGGAAACTGAGAGTGAGAACAAGATTTGAGTGGTAGATAATACCTGGCTGCAAGGCTAACTCAGCAACTCCTGTTGGATGGGCCTGTGCTGATAGGGAGGTTATTTAAGGATGACATGGAGAGCGATTCTCATATAAATGTTTTCATCAAGGACATGGGTAAAAAATGCATTTTCTGGAACACAACTGGGACGTGTAATCAAACATGGAAGAGGGTCAGGGTAATTGGAAGAGACTAGAGATCTTCATATGTGACATAACTGAATGATGATGAAGTGTAAAGTATGATGTGCAAGTTCATGCACTTGCTCTAATAAAAAGAATTCTTTGTAAGATGCAAGTCCTCATTTAGAAATAACAGTGGAAGAAAAAGATCTGGGTGAAATAGTTGATCACAGGGTGATCATCTTCCATGATGCAAACATGAACAAAAGTTAGATTATTCCAAGCTAACAGAAAAGTATGGGCAAGGCCTTTGAAATACTGTAAGGAATTCTTGTATCCATATTCCAGAAAGATTAATTCAAAAGGAAGATGTACATAAGAAATCTGTAGTGGTTGGGAAAAGAAGACACTGTTTTACAAAGGAGATTCAAATACCATGTTTCCATTACCCTGGTAAGACACATGCAAAGAGAAAATATGTTTGCTGTGTAAACAGAGACCAGAAGGGTCACTTATAAGGAAAAAATAAGTTATGTTTTAAACAAAAGCCATTCTTTCAATGAGAATGAAGGGGGATAAACTTCATTCCATGAATATATTCAGGTTAGTTACAGATTTTTCTGATAACCCGAGAAGTGAGATTTTGGAATGTCTTTTCTGCAAAGAATAAAAGGTCCCAAACAAATCTAAAATTATTTTGATAACATAGAAAGCTACTATGTGAACATAGTTTTCTCAGTGAAATTTGGGGTTGGATTTACCTTGCAGATTAAGATATCTAAATGTAGACATCCAAATACAGATATCTACATGTGAATTAGGTGTCCAAATTCCTTACAGTCAATGGAGATGTAATTAATGCAGTCAGTTGCTCAACTGACCAAAGGTAGATGGCCCTTTTGGGATGTGCTGGACCACCCTGTAGATTGCACAATAAGACTACTGTGACAGTAATTTGGGGACTGCAGTCACAATTAGATGTGTACATTGTGGGACCTAAAATCACATGCCTAAATACACAAGCTGAACCACCAAGTCTCTTCCAAGCCTAAGGATTTTTTTTTATCCCACTCTGAATATATGAGACCACTAGAAAAATATTATTCCTCTCAGTGTACACACAGAAAATTCTGCAATAGGATTGCTGAGCAAACAGATGAGAACTCTAAATAACAGAAACATTTGCACATGAGTTTACATAAATAGGGTATAGCAGCAGCCATGCACATACACTTGAAGACTGGGCTAAGTGTTAGCCTTCAGATTTTAAGGATGCATCCTTTACCATTGCCCAGGCCAGGAGATTTTATATTATAATTATTGAATGTTTTGATACTCCTAGAAAGTAATGTTGCTGTGAGAAACTTAATGAAAATTAATCTGGAAGACTTTCTAAATGAAATTGGACTAAATATATGACTAAAAAATAGTAGGAATACTAATAAAATGAAAATATAGTGCAAAACTTCTTTTAAGAAACAACTTCCAAAGCTTTCTAACAAACATAGCATCCTAATCCTTTGGTGGAAAATTTTTCTGACACATTCTACCTGAAATGTTAAAAATGTGTCTGACAACCTCTAATGTCCACTGTTTGGTTGTAGGGTTGGCTGGCATTTCCAGATGCAAGGAGGATACAACTTTGCCCCTTTGAAAATGGCAAGTACTTTATGATTACTCTTTATAGGAGTGACTTTCAGCAGCTCCATTGGTATGTCACAATTGAAATTAATCTACAGTGAAAAAAATGTATTGCAAAACTTCAAGGAAATCATCATATTGGTTTGTTTTACTGTGGGAAGATAAAACAATTTACTTTCAGACCAAATAGTTCACCAAGTTCATGCCAACATAAACACTAAGTAACTTTCTAGTTATTTCCCCCATTTTCTTAAGTGACACACCAACTGGCCAGAAGGAATAAAAGGTCAGTTTAGAAGTGAGCTGAGTGCTTGAAGAGTGAGTGCTTCAAGAAGACATTTGAAGAAGGTGTCAAATACCCTACTTAAAGGAGGGTGCAGGGAGTATCCTTGTGCCTTCCATGCTTAAGGGGAAATTACCCACAAAAATATTCCAGCAATGTCCGAATTTGTTCTGAGATGACAGCTGAAAATGAAATTGTCCTATTAGCATTTATGAAAGTAAATGTTTTACCAGACAAATAGAAATAAGAGTGACCTAAAAAGTGTTTTATTGTGTTAAGTCCAAGATTTTGGTTTAAAGCACATATACAATAAGTACCAGACTTGTTAACTGTGTTGATTCCTGTCTGGACATTTTTAATAATGTTTTCCCTCTTTCTTTGTGCACAGATACACAGGTGCTATGGGACAATATTGTTTATAACCCATCAACACAAACCCTTGCTTGGGAGCCAGCCTGTCCTGTCCTTGTCATGGTTAACCTATGCAGGTTCACCAAGTCGAATTACCATTGTGAAGATATAGAAAACTCTTTCAAAAATTCTCCTGAGAAAGTAAGAGCTGTGTGGATTAATTCAAGCTGTGAGATTGAAGGGCATCACCAAAGGCATAATGTGAAGAACTAGATTTTGGATTAACAGCAGTTGCAAATTCCTCTCTTCTTCTTTGATACTTAAAACTATTCATAATCACAGTCTGTTCTTGCACACTAATCACATGATTTATTCAAAATGGTCACTGACTCATTATAAAGAAATAAAAAGTGGAGATGACTGGGCAGCTAGTAATGTTTGCTAAATTCTGTGGGGTAAATAGAATCTGCTTTTTATTTATAATTCATGTCAGATTTCCTTTAAAGTAAGGGAGACAGACACATTGTGAGGACAGCTCTTATCTGTAGATAGGCATAATAGGTTGGAGGGATTTCTCTCTGATGGTACTGCCTTCTTTCTGCTGTCACAAGGGTCTATTGTGATTAGAACAGATTTAGATATTTAACATTTAGACAGCAAAAATGTAAATAAGATAAAGCTAAATATCTTTAAATATTTCTGGAGACATAACAGTACTTTGGTAGGGCACAATTGTTTTGTATATAAGATATTTCTGAAGTGCCTTCCTCAACCTGGTCCAATGTCTTGAAATTATGGATGCTGAAATTTTGTGTCCCTTAGTTTTTCCAGCACTTTTTTTTCCTCAGGCTGAGAAGGGTTTTCAAATGCATGTGTCTTGAATGGCTTAACACTTCAATCTGAAATCTGATGATACTGAATGCTCTGGGTTTCTGAGGTTCATTAGAATTAATTTCATAATGAAAAGTAAGTTTCAAACTTGCCTGATTGTGGAGAGAAGATAGTAAACTTAAAGTAACAATTGAAAAGGCAAATAAAATCAAATAATTTTGAAACTTTTGGACTAATATTGTTATTGTGATGACATGATAGAGGAGGGGGTGGGGCTGACTCAAGACTGTTGAATGCTTTTGTGATTAGGAACTCCTGGCCAAGCCTTTAGTGATTCTTCAGATTTATCATTTGTGAGTTCCAACAAAGCTTTGATCTCCAAAAAACAGATTAATTTAATTTTAGATGTGAGTGATCCCTGTGGGATTATTCATCTGCTGGCAACAACTTATTGCTTGCAGGAGAGAAAAAGAAAAAAAAAAAAAAAGACTTAAATGAGGTCTGGCTGGTAATGGTTGTATCAGTTACCAGAACAAAATCCAACTTTATTATGGAGTATGAGTGTTTATCTGTATTTACCGATTCCTTTAAATGGCTGAGCATTAATATTAATCGTAGAACCGTATCCTGAGCTGGAAGGGACCCAAAAGGATCATCAACATTTATGGATAGAATTAATTCCCTTTTTTTTCCCCTCATTAATTCTGAGAAGTTTGATATTGAATTTGGTCCATTTATTGTACTGTAATCCTGAAATCCATCTCTGCAGTATGCTGGAAACCACTGCAGATTTCTCAGATAGGGCCAGCTGCCCTGTAAATGCACACAAGGCCACCAATACTGTGCACATGTGCTGACTTAGGCACAAAAGCTGCATTACTCTTTACTGAGGCTGGGGCTTTCTCTGTCAATGACAATGCTGTCTTCAGGTCTGACAGTCAGACTATCTCCAGGGACACTGTTATGTTCTCAAAGGAGGTTACAGGAAGGAAGAGTTTGGCTGTATATTGTGCTCAGTCACTTGAGCAACAGGGTTAATTTAAGTAGGATCACTTATATGTGTAGCAATTGTTTATATAAGACAAAGCTTTTTGTGGTGAAGCCCTTGGTGGGTAAAGAGTTGTTAATCAAGTAAACAACATTTTGTGGATTGCTTAAGTGGATTTCTAAAATTCAGCCTACATTCTGAAATATGGGTATGGAAAATGCAAAGATTTCTCAACTGATGGTGGAATATTTTTGGATGTCTGTTTAATTGTTCTGCTGAGTTATTCATGAGTGGTGAATAACGGGTTGATACAAGACAACTGTGTAATGACAATTTTGCACAAGACACCATGGAATCAATTAATTAAGCTCTAATGGGTCAGGCTGACCATAAAAAATACTACATGTTGCAGATAAAAAGAAGCAAATTATTTAGTAACCCAAAGCAGCAGTTATTTCTAATCATTTTATGCTATTAACTTCCTAGGGTGTTTATGAAGTAAACAAACCAGTTGCCTTCTCAGTAATCAAAGCATGAACATTTTCAATAGTTGATTTTGTGAAATTAGTTAATAAAACTAGCTAATAAAACTAGCTAATGCTGAGTGCTCTGTCTTCCAGCAGATTAAATATTCTCGTGTGGACACTCACCCAAGACTTTGCATGAAGGTAAAGGGATTTCTTTATAAAACATATATTAACTGTCCTTCTTCTAAAAAAATTGAGATGCTGATGGTCTTTATGATCAATGGTTTTTTTTTTTTTTGTAGCTCTTGTGAATGGGTACTCAGAATGAAAGAAAAATGAAAGATTAGATTAGAAGATGATTGTTTGAAGTGCAATAGCAATGATAGATAGGACACAGGTCAGATTCTGCCCTTCATTTTTTCTGTTTAAGGAAACCAAGGAAAAAAATGGTTTTGGTCAATGCAAACTCTGAACAATGTGCTAAATTTAGCATATAAAGTTTTTTGTAGTGAATATTTAAGAATAAAATGATCAATACAGTAAATTTAATGGAGAATCTCTTACTATTCTAGTTGAGAAAAAAATGCCAAGTAAGGCTAATACAGGCATATTATTGTTTTATTTTAGAACACTTTTAAGTCAGTGGAACCAGGTATTTCTGTAAAATATGTGTGATTATAAATACCTGAAGAATTAGGGGATCTAATTTATGTCAAAGGTTGGAAGATACCACAAAGCAGGAAAGCTGTAAATTTATCTTCTGCAACTTTCTGGAATGCCCTGATCATCACTAGTTGAATATTTTGCCACAGATTGAAATAGAAAATTCATTTTTCCTAACAAGTTTCTCTGCTTTCAGTTTACAACCAAACGAGGATCTCAGATTAAATGTCCATTTGCTCATGGAGAATTTCCAGGTAAATATATATTTAAAATTGCATAATATTATATTGTGGAAAATATTTAAATCACTAGATATAACCTGTCTCTTTTAAGCAAGAAGTATTCACAATACTCTAAATTGTAAACTAAGTCAAAGAGATTTGACAACTTGTTACTTCTATGTATCCTCAGAAGATCTAGTGTTCATGGGTATAAAAAGTAACTTGCAGGAAACAAAATAATTACTTGCACATTGTCTGATAGCACTTACAAAAAGCTTTTATTTTAGGCATCAATTTAGGATATAATGTATGGTATTTGTACATCTAAAAGTAAGTCTTTTCCCCTAATATCAGCCTGGAAAATGAGGACTGCTGCAGTTGCAGAACAAATACAAGTTTTCTTCACATCCCACATCAAGGCACAGTTCTCAGTGCTTGTGTGTAACAAGACGCAGATGGCTTCATGTGAATCTCTTGGGATGCACCATTCAGTCTCTGTGGTTTGTATATATTATTTCTTAAACATTGTAAGACTTTTAAACATACCTAACTTTATTAATTTATGATTTCATTTATTGTTCTGCAGCTTGAATCCATTACTAAACCATGTACATATTGGAACAATTACTGGAACATTTTAAAAGCATGTAGTTCTAAATCTGATCTCTCACTGAAACAAGAAATAAAGATCCTGAAGTGAAATGAGTCACATCAGAGGATGTGACTATTGAGTGGTTAATATTCTTTTAATGTCATTTCTGTAGTGTAGTATTTGTATTATGTATATAGCAAATGTTACTGTTAATATTTCATACATGGGTCACTGATATAGCTGACCTGGCAAATCACACATCATGAAATGTAAGACTTGAGCCATCAATCCATGATGAACTCTAAATGTCACAGCTGCCAATACAAATTCAGCATGCAAGAAGGGTTAGTTTTCAGCCAAATTATCTTTCTGAGCTGATTGTATGGCTACACAACTGCTTCTTCCAATAAAGTGGGGACAGAGTGGGAAAATATTATGGGAGGGTGAGACTTCAGTTTCAGGCAGCAGCTAATCATGAGAGCCTCATTCCTCCCTTGCAACTTAGTCCACACCCCACACATTTTCAGTGCAGCACTGTGGTTTTCCCTTTAACTCTGCCAAGTTACCTTGTTGGCCCAAACTGTGATCTGCTGAGAGACACATTGGAAAGTGAGGTCAAAGAGCAAAAGAGTGACCATAGCATTATTTTTCAAACAAGAATATTAGCAGGATATATCCTAGTAGCTATTTGGACCACCATGCTGAAAGACATCCCTCTGGTCCAGCAGCCAGCTCCTCAGTAGTCCCATGTCCACTGCTAAATATGTGCTCCTGCTGTCTCCTTCACTGACCAGGTATATGAGATGGCATATGATGAATTTTGAGAAATCTAGATATTGTGATTTGAATTGTTACTCCTGTTAATCCTGCTGACTTCACTTCCTTGTGGAGGGATGTGCTTTAGAGCACACAAACACAGCTCCTACATCTGTCCTCTCTTTAAGGTATATTCCAGCTGTACTTATTTGCCACTATGCAGGGACACAATGCAACGGTGCCTTTTTCAGGTACTTGTGATTTTACTGTACTGTTGTAGAAGAGTGCACATACCAGGGCTTAGCTGATGACCAAGCAGTTATGAACAAGGATTTCTTAAACATAATGGACTGGACACTGAACACTGAATTTTTTTTCTGAATAATGAATCAGTTTAGATCTAGATTTAGATTTAGGTGCTGAATGTAACTGTTAAAAACAGGGTTTTCCAACTCAGCTCAATCTGAGGACATGAATAAAGCAGAAGATGAAAAATTGCTCCTCTAGGAGATCCCAAAGCTGAATAATCATGGGGAAAGACCTGGGAAAAAACAGCTATCGTAGTTAATGGACCTGTGTAATGGACCACAGAGGGCATTAATGGTAACATCAAGAGTCTGTCCTTATGGGAAAAGCTGTCTGGAAAGTGCTGTATTACTGGCAGAGATGGAGATCTGCATGGTAGAAAAGCTGTCAACATTCAGGGAACATTCAGTAGCACTTCCCTTCAACTGGTCTATTTCACATGAAATTTGTGGTGTTTCTGGTTTAAAAGGTTCCCTGTGTGAATTGCTAAGTGAAAGGGATAATAGTGGAGCACATCTAGATATCGAAGTGTGTGTTTCATGAAGGCAATGATGCATTTAAAAATGATGTTTTCTTCCTGTGGTACAAAGCTGTTATGTCCTCTGCTACTGTGACAGAATGAGACCCCACATAAATTACATACAGTTCCTGTCTCAACACCATGATCAGTATAGACAAAGTTTTCATCAAGACCTAACTCTGTGTTCCCATAAACCAATGTTGGTCCTTTAACTATTAATTCCTCTTCAGTTGTGCTTGAAAAAGAAAATATATATATTCACTTAATTTCCCCCAAATTACTTTAGGAGTTTACCACGCTGAAGAAAATGGTGTGGGATTCATAGCTATTGGTGGAGTAACAAACATTATTTTGGGGACAAACCATAATCAATCAAATATTAAATGTCAAGCCAGTCATTTAGGACAATTTTACCCTAAGGCTCAGCTTGTTCTCTGCATACAATGGGATGGGAAGTCCAGAAGAACTGTAAAGACAGGGTCATTCCTTCAGCTTATACACCAGGGAAAAGAAGTGAAGATGATGGGAGGAAGCAAACTGTGGGGGGAGAGTGTCCTCCTTATGATGCTCCATAAAATACAGTAACAGTAGCCCTCTTCCTGTGTTGCCACACTGTGCTTGGTTAAACTCTGCCATCTGCTTATGGTCATTGAGATCTGGGACTATCTCTGAAAATAACTAATCTCCCATTAATTTTCCATTATTGCAAACCAAAGCAATGAGCTGGAGAGACACAGTATGTTTTCATTGTTCCAGGGTATGCAAAATAGTGATTTTCAAATTTTATTTATTCTTTTTTCATTAGGGAGATTCTGTTTCAATCCCTATGTCACAGGAAATGTGTGGGTCAACAATTTGCATTCAGGTATGTGTCTTACTTTTTCCAGGTACCCTGTACAAAATAAACTAATAAAAAAATCATTAAAAACGCAAGCAAACCAGCAGGTACTCTCATTGCTTTCTCCTCCCAGCTAAATCTGATTACTGTGCAAATTGAGTTGGCAAAGAGCATTATTTATAGCTTGGTATGCTGCCACCACCTCTCTTTGAGATGACATTAATTAACTGAGAAGTTGCTCTCCATGATCTTGCTCCTTTGTCCGTGGCAGATAAAAGGATATCATCAGGATATTGCTAATTCTGTCTTTATATGTACCTTCATTAAAAAAAAATAAAATTCCAAGCTATCAAAAGACCCAAGTAAATAATAGATGAATTTTCAAAAATTGACATTGACTAGAAAAGGTGAGGCATATAGTAAACAGTGCAGCATCTGCATGGTGTCTAGAATTAGCACTCAAGAAAGTAGAACTGAGCAAATTATTTTTGATATTTCTGCACGCTAATTCCATAACTGACTTTTATTAAGAAATTTTATTCATAGAAAT
This sequence comes from Parus major, assembly GCF_001522545.3. Lineage (NCBI taxonomy): Eukaryota > Metazoa > Chordata > Aves > Passeriformes > Paridae > Parus > Parus major. The sequence continues at coordinate 18,433,098 of NC_031773.1, read as the reverse complement.
TGAGCATGAAGCTGATAAGTTTATGCCTCTCTGGAGTTAGTGTTCTCAGCAGATGCTGAGAGAAATGAGAGTGGAGCTCTGAGGCTCCAGTAGCTGCCCTGGAAGGCCTCTCATCTTCACTTTCTGATGCTGGGAAGAAAGAAGCAAGATGAAAATAAGATTGGCAAGATCCTTCTGAGTAATGAAAGTAGTAGTTTCCCTAGTGAAAAAAGAAATTTGGTGGGGAGACTCCTGCATAAATTATTTATTTTGTAAATAAGATATTTTCTGTCAGACAACAACAACAAAAATTATGATTAAGTCTATCAGAGACCTAAAAGTGATTACACTAGACCAGTAATCTCCATATGTTTATGTTTAAAAACATTTAAAATGCAGTCACTTGAGTAAACTAATAAAGCAATCTCATTTTGTTAACACAAGTGATTAGCAACAGTTCTACTGAAAGGGGAATAAGCCTCAATTCTTTCTTTTAAAAGGGCTGGAGAACAGATGTAGATTATTCAGTTCCAGTGCAGATCTGTGATACCTACTGTGGTAAGTATGCGTGCTAAGAAAAGGAGCTTTGTGTCTTGGTTCTGTAGAAGGGAGCGTTTCAGGTGAAGTGTGTTTTCACTGGGAAACTGAGGGATTAATCTGACTGAATGTGGATGTGTGTGTGAGAGCTAGATATGCTCAGATTCCTTTATAGACAATGGACAGTACCTCATCAGCTACTTTAATAAGCTCTGCAAGGCCAACTTGTGTGGCTGGCTTCTGCCTCTGCTTTTCCTGGGTGAATTTTCCACCCTGTGCCAGGTTCTGTGTGTCACACCTGTATTTACCTTGCTGTCAGTACATGAGGTAAATAGTTAAAAGCACACCTTGGCAAGAGGCACACGCTACTGCCATTGCAGTGACTGCAGCACAGCCCTGCTGTCAGTTCCCCACCTCTGCAAATGGGAGAGCAGCATTTCCCTCCACTTCCCAGCAAGCAGAAGTTGGCTTCTGGATATAACAACAACAAAACCAATAATAATAATTGTTATAATTATTTTTATTGATACACTACTCAGATACACTATGGAACCAAAATATTTTAAAATCTCCAAGCCCTAAAACTAAGGCATTGTAGAAGTTAGTGAGTTCAGAGCAAACTAAGGGGCTTTATGGTGAGCATTACAGCAGTGGATTGACTAATTTAGAACTAAAAAATCTTAAAGGAATCATGCTGAGAGAAGCCTCAGTCCGAGCAGTGCAAAAAACACTTCCCCAAACTCACAACCAATCAACCAATCAACATCCCCTTCTAGCTCACTGCAAATATACTGAGTCCTGTGACAGATTTTCCCTATTGTCTAAAACCACCTGTCAGTTAACTACAGCTTTAGATTTGGAAGGCTGATAATAGAAAGAAGGGAGCTTGAAACTGTTGTCTGAATGTACTTCCCTGTGTAATCATTCGTATAATGCCAGTTCAGGTTTCTTCTCCACTGAAAAAATTGTAACAAGCCCACTCAAGATGAAAAAATTAAATAATCAGAGTATTGTGGTTCATACAGTGTGGATGCATTTTCATTTTTCATATTTTCCAATTAACAAATGCAGAGTATGATGAAAGCATGTAAAATAATTAAAAGCTCTAGAGATGTCAGTCTTGGAATTTCCCTGCACCTCATAGTGGAGAGAATATGTCTGTGTATTAAATGAAAATAACATAACTTTAAAAGCTAACTAAAGAACTTTTTGGGCACAATATTTGATTTAAATATTGAACTTTTTGTCACAAGTTTGTTTGTTTGTTTTGTTTGTATATGTGTGGTTTTTTTTTTTGTTGTTGTTTTGGTTTTTTTTTTCTTCTGATTAGGAATTTGTGAAGATTAAGAAAAAAAAGGAGAAAATGTGCACTTATCAAGAATATCAGAAGTTTAATATGTGATCACTGTTTGTTGCACATTAACCTTATGCTTCATGGATTCTGACATAGGTTTCAGGATAATGTGATTTACATTAGTTTGTAGATAAATCCATCTCTATCTGTGGACCAGTGTTCCCAAAACCTCCCTGTAATCAAGATTGTACAAGTCAGTGTCAAAAGTGGGATACTGAACTGGGTTGGTCTGTCTCATTGCAATAATTCCAATGTTCTTAATGACTAATTGGAACTCACCAGCGACTTTCTTAAGTACCAGTAACAGCAAAACTAATAAGGACTTTTGTATACTTATAGGCATATTTTCTATTACAAAGGTATTTCTTACACATTAGCTTTTTAAAATCAGAACATGATGAAAGTTTTTGAAAGAGTCACCGAGGGTGATAACTGTTGCACTGGGATGCTGTAACGTTGTGTTTGGGCATAAGATGTTAAGAAAACCCATCCACATAAAGGTGAAGGCAATATTAACCTTGAGATTTGTCCTTAATTTGTGACAATATGATTTATACAAATGTCAAAGCAAATGACAAATAATCTTGTAATGGCATAGTGAAACAGTGAAAATATATACTGTGTACATCTTTGTAAAATAGAAATGTGCATGTTAAGTGTTACTGTTAAAAATACCAAGCACTGTCAGTGTGCACAGAAGACTCACAATGTTATTAAAAAACAAGATTCCAGTCATAACAACATCTATTATAAAAAAGTCAGTGTGTCTAACCATCAGGAAAGCTGCTCTTTCCCAGGCTTCAAGAAGAGCTTTCTGGCATGTAGAATTTATTATTCTACAATAGATTGCATTTTTCTATAAGTATTTATGCTTTGGGAATTACAGTGGCTTGCTCTTGTTTACCCTACAAAGGATGGATATGGGAAAATAATGTGGTGGTTTTTTTAAAATTTGCATTTAATATCATTGACCTGGAGGCAAAACTTTGTGTTCCTTTTCAATTTTCTATTTTCTTTGACCACTTTTCTGGATTCTATTTAATAAATCCAAACATTTTGAGACATTATTTTACCTATAAAATAAGAAATTTATGTATTTTGTGTGAAACAATAACCCATATCAGTTACTCTGGGAATAAATATGTGAATTGCAATGAAAACGAAACGGCAAACTATATTTGAACTTGTTCCCTCAGGTTTTCATGGTCAGTCACACAGTGATGGAAACCCAGCAAAGGCCATGGCACACAGGTATCCATGTAATGTACAGTTTAAAACGTCTGTGGGAATGGATGGAGTTTTTAATCTTAAAACTATATCACTGGCCTTGCTACAGGCACAGAAGGAATAGCTGAATAAATTTTGAATATAGTTAGAAGGAATATCAGGTTCTTAACTCTCCCTTTCCCACTGAAGACATTCCTTGCTTCTGTGTTCTCTCTTCTCTTGCTTTCTCTCTTTGCAGTACAGTCTGGAATCAGAGGTAGCTGCCTTGCTACCAATGTGAGGAGAAAGGGAGACAAATAACCAGTGGAAGTGGGAAGTGTAAAGTAACAACACAACCTTCAAGAGTCCTGAAACAAGCTCAGATGTGCTGTGCATGATATTCACATTATTAGAACCTGTCCCCTGCTTTCTCACTGATGTTTGCATGCAGATCAGATCCCTCTGTGCTCTCACTGATTAGACATGTCTGCTCAGCTGGTTCAGTGCTGCTTCTTATTGCCACAGTCCTTTACGAAACAGCTGTCCTAGCCTATAGACAAATCAGTAAATAACACAGCCCATGGAGGTATGACTTGGTAGACCCTGAGCCCTTAAAAATTCTCTTCCTTTAAGGATACCTTTCAGAGCCAAACTAGAAGAGTGGGAGCTACCTAGAACTCCAGAGAAAATAAAGATTGTCTGAAAAAGCCTTGTTCAAAGATGGGGAAAAGATGCAGCCTTGCAAAAGCTGTGCAAATCATGTGGTTGAGAAGGGGCTACCATCATTGCTTTGAGGCAGTCTTTGGCTTTTCCCTTGTCAGAAGATACCATTCAGAATAAAGTATCCTGGTTTTGTTTATTTGTTCATATAAGCACTGTTTGAACTGTGACAGTCAAATACACAAGCTGTAGACAAATGGTGAGATTTGTTACTTTACACCAACTATATATGAATGCAATGAATTTTTTCACACTTTGGAGGAAATAATCTCACAACAATCTTCTTTCCTCTTCTGTTTTTCTCCTAGGATGAAGAGTGTGCAGTCCTTGCATTGAATTCAACATGTTTCCAAGGTCCTCAGTATCTTCTCAACACTGTATTTTGGTGCAACTTGCAAATCTTGTCTAACTGGTCCTCTCTCATGATAGTAGTTTCTAATGACTATTACATTATACTCATGAGTGAAGAATTTAGCAAGCTGAGCCTACTCTAGTATCACAAATTCAGATTATGATTCCTTATTTCCCAGTCTTTTTAAAAAAAGTCTTAGATCACTTAGAAAATCAGGTACATATTTCCCATTTATACAAAACATGCTCTGAGTACTTTCATAGTACTTTGTATACCTATAGAATAAGGATTTCAGATTTTCTTGTTTATAACCTTCATTTTTAAACCATAAGCAATAGTTTTTGAGAAATGAAGAACCGAGGAAGTTTTCTCAGCTTTGATATGTTATTTTTCTTTGCATTTCCTGTTTTGATTTTGTCATGCCATTCTGATAATCTCACCATAGCAGACCATGTTCTTTAAGTACATCTAACAACTGCTTTCTGTGTTTGCATTTGTGTTTGCCTTGGAGATAATCTTCCTGTTTTTCTGAGGTGGTACATGTCTTTGGTTTGATTGCTATTTAAAACTGTCTTGTGGAAATCTGGTCTAGAAGGAAACAGTTTAATGGAAATAATGGAAATATTTTCCCCCATTGTATCAGTATTTATACTCAATTGTTCAGGATAATATTACACACTGTACTGATTATTAAACATTTGGCCTTTATTTCACTGAATAGTCCTGACAAACATCCTTCCTGTTGTGTAACATTGGAATAAAATCAACTAAAAGATGATTAATAGCATATCCTGAATCCATGTGGAATTGATCATGTGAGATCAGGAATATGGGTGAGGAACAAGAAGTTGATCAATAAAAAATACTTTCCATCTGAATGTGTGGGGTTTTAAAATTGTTTTGTTTTGTTTCAAGTCATTCATTGACACATTTACAGAGTATAGTATTAGAGACATATCCACTGCATTGAAACACAAGCATTTTTGGTGTGCCCTGGAGAGGTCAAGTTCTGCTCGACTCCTTTTATAAAAAAGCTTTACTGTTTAGACTGCACATCTATTAGCTCTAGTCTCATTCCTAGCAGTGCTGCAGCTCCAAAAGCAGAGGTGTCAGGGCAGCATTCCTAAAGCATTTAATTACTTTGTCTGTGAAGCTGCAGCTCTGAGCTATCCTGACACACCTGCTTTTCCTCTAATGCCTTTCAGGCTGCAGTCAGGAACAAGGCACTCGACCATCCAGTTGAGAGGGCATGAGAACACTACTCTCTTCACTTTCTTCCAGTGGAGAAGTCTTTTCTATGGGAAAGGTTGATTTGTACAGAGTGATTTTTGTTGTCATGATACCTTAAGATCACCTTTATGAATATGTCCTCAGACTGAAAATGAATTAAAATGATGCAGTTATATCTAAGACTAAGGCATCTGAGATCCTGAAGCAACAACAGCTGTACTAACCTGTATGCTTTCAATGAGAAAGTTCTGTTGCAGCTGCATAGATGCTGACCCTTGCAGTATATCATCTCTTGTTGGCTGCAGTGCTGACAATACCAAAGAAAATATGACCAAGCACGGTCCTGTTTTACAGGAAAATTTAGACGATGGACATAGCAGATGTCACTTAACCTGAAAGTAAAGTGTTCATCCAAAGACAGTGGTCTTTGGATGATGGATGATGGATGGCCACTGCAGAGAGACAGGTAGTTTCCAGGCATATTTCATTCTGCTTGGGGATTTTTTTTAAAGGGAGCCTAGGAAACTTGACCTAAATGCTTACCATTACAGCATTCCTGGTTACGGCAAACGTTTGCAAATAATCCTTAATAATATTTCTATACTTTGGCTCAGGTCTGCCTGTTTGCATTTGTGTAGTGAGAAAATTGCTGGTAGCTTTTCTGACTGATTCCCAAGCAGATCTGTATGATTCCTTTCCTAATACTCTGCTTCAGGCAAACATTTTCTAATTACAAAATTCCTGCTCCCCCTGGGACCAACTTTCATGCTCTTCCAGATGGTAACTGGACCACCCCATACATGTAATACATTTGGAAGAAAGTCTACTCTATCTCCACACGGTGAATGGAGATATTTTCTAGAGAAGTTACAGCCTCTTCTGTTCTTGTGACTTCAAAGCTGCAAAAGTAAAAGTGTTTAAATTTTTTCACAAGACATTTTAAACACTGGTAGGTTAGTGCTGAAAGAAGATAGTAATAAAATCTTTCCTAACCCTAAAAGTATTCATTACACTCTGCTGACCACTTAAATATTTTCTTTCTCTCACCCAAAATATGCAACAATTTTGCAATATTGACCAATGCACAATTAGTCAATGGTGTTGTAACGATAGTCAAATGCAAAAATCCACCTATGTGTTGCTTATAGACTTGGCTAATTGTCTAGAGCCTCCATTCCTTTGTTGAAGGAAATTCCCTTCGTGCTTATTGTGGGCCCAGTCCAAACACCTAATTTTGGGATAACCTGCATGTATTTGTTTTTCATTTAATATCTACATTCTTAGTATTATCACAGAGCATGAATGTCCCAGTTCTAAAATCTTAGCATGTATCAGAATATCAAAATATAGCAAAAACACTGATAAGATGCTTTTTAGTAATCTTTTAAAGACTTTATGTCTAGTGCATTGCACAAACCTGAAACTAACTTTTAAAGTTAACACATAAATTAAACCAATTTTGTTCCACTTATTAATGGGCTTATTTTCTTTCTATGCTGACATGTGGTCTGGTGTGGGAAACCAGCCTGGTGTTGCTGCAGTATTCTTTATTTGCAGTAATGCAACTCAACCTAAATACATTTCCTTGATATCAGCAAGTTACAGTTGAGTGCCATGCTTGAATTGGCACAGCTCTCATTAGAGTAGCTGTGTATTCATCAAGCTGTAACAACAGCCACAGCAGAACTAGTCCTGCTCTGCAGGCTGAGTTCCTGAGCTGTCTCTTTTTCAGACTTCTGATAAGCTACTTCGAAGAAATAAATGGGAAGAGAAATTATGACTTCTTTTGTAGAGTTATTTTACTGCTTATTTCACTTCTGGGACTACAAAATCAGGCCTATGTGAGCCAGCAGAAGGGAAGCAGCCCAGCTCTATGGGAGTGCAAACAGTTTGCTGGTTAGGTCCTTAGCTGTCCTTAGACTTCAACCTGAAGTCTAACACGCCTGTGCTTAACAAACAGAAGGAAATGTACTTGCTTCAACTGAGTGTGAAAAGTTCCCTTTACTCATATCCTGTAATAGCTTGCTTTAAAAAATGGTGAATTTATCTTATATCCCCTGTAAGTTTCTTTATTGTACACAGAAATGTCTTTCCTGGACTAAGAATACAATTTCTCTGTCTTATCCAGAAAAGTCTGTAGTGCAAACATGTAAAGCTGCTGTGAACAAGAGAACAAGTGAACAAGTCCAGTAGCAATGATGGGAGCTATTCCTCCCATCCTCCTGCTGGGTTTCCACCACTTCAAGCCATTGCCAGTATCACTGACTCATATTTTGCAGGAATAAGCCCTTTCAATTGGCACTAAGTGCCATTTTTGAAAAACTTTATGAACAAGGGTCAATTCTGGTATTGGGTTCACAAGCACTCTAGAAATTATTATTTTTTAGGAACCATCAGACAGATTAATTCTCCATCTCATATAGATCTAAATGGCTTAGTATATAGCTGATACAGTAAAACCAGGACATCTTGTCTACTGAGAAACAGATGATAATTTCTATAGACTACTTTTTTTAATAGGTGAAATTTGTCAGATATTATATTTTCTGTCATTGACTACATTCTAAAGAATGAAACCTAAACTATCCTCTTTTAAAGCTATATAAGTTCCTATCTAACTTCTAAAAGTCAGTTCTCAAAATCAGCTGTGGATGAGATTGTGTTCTCCATTTCTGTCTCCACATGAGTGCTCTAAGGTTTTTTGCCTTTTCATGTCATAGAAAATAGACTAAAAAAACTCTTGCCTTTGGGTTGATAGCCACTATTCTCATATGTTTCAGAGGTTCTAGGGTCTGATCACACACTGCAGAGATTTCCAAGCTTTGTTTACATTGCTTATATGCATTCAGAAGCTGGATTTGTGCTTGATGAACAGTTTTGTCATAACAGACTCCCTGACAGGATGTGTTTGGAAATAGAAAGGATGAAAAGCAAAAAGTATGCCCAGAGATAGGATGACTAGATAAAGGAAGGGGAGAATGTGCTTTGAGTCATCTATGGGCACAGGTGAGGAGATGCACTCAGAAGGAAAAGCTGTATATGGAGCCTGCAGAAGGAAGCCCATAAAGGATGAAGAATGACCTGGAGCTGCAGAAACTGAGGTAGGGGTGACAGGAGGTGGGACAGGGGAGCTCTTGACAGCTCAAGAGGGACTTGAGGGGACAAAGGCTGTGAGGCAGGGGAGGGAAGGGGGAAGTGAAGTTGGCCAGCCTGGGTGTGATTCACATTCCTGACTCACAGCTTCTCCTCACTCAGAAACTCCAGGTAAAATGGCAAAATGAGTGGAAAGTAATCACAGATGTGCTGCTCTGCACCCAATATATACATTTTGCCTACCTGGCTGCTTCTCACCTTCATCCCTGTTATACACTATCTTGTCTTCTTCTTCATGGGGCACAACGCCAGGATGAGTGGGAGGCAAACTGACCCAGAACCTCTCTGTATAACAGGGAGTCTGTCAGTGAGTCTCTGGGCTTCTTACCTGTGGGACTTCACAGTTTGTTGGATCTTCAACAAGTCATCTAACAACACCTTGTTGGAGCCTGTGGAAACAGCCTGTCATTTTTATTCCTTTCTTCAATAATAACCGTCCTACCCGTGGTGAAGTGGAAAGAAAAGGTGGTTCAAACAAGTGGAGAAACACCAAGATGCACAACACCCACACACTCTTGATAGTTCTTTCATGACCATTTACCCCCTTAAAACTAGTGAAACTTTACTGAGCTTTTTCTTTTCTTTCTTTTGCATTATTTTTTAGAAGTAAATTTTCACTTTCTTTTTAATGAATCTATGAATGCATGCTATAATGAATCTTATAGCATTGGACTTCTGTGGCAGTCAGCTTCCTTTCAGGTAGCTCTCTCTTCTGTTCTCTGTTCACATTCCTTGTTGAAATCCAGAATGTCTTTCTACGCCTGTAGTTTTCACTCACTGATATTTTTCTGCAAGACCCTGGGCAGCTGAGAGGCTTCACGTTGGACTGTTGCCAGTTCATTCTGGAAAGGCATGGTTTTCTGTATGCAGATACCAATATTATCATAATGCTTGAATGTTCTGCTTGTTCCACTGATGTTCTTTTGTCTACCCTGTTCCTTATCTATGCCCCACCCAGTTAACACTAATGAACCATGAGTATCTGAAAATTTTGGACCATTTCTAGACCATTATAAGCATTTTATGTCTTTGTTCTAAGATAACTGAATGTGTAGCTGAGTATGAAGTCACATTTCTATCATTCTGAATATGGCTAATCTGAAAAGATTTACTGGAAGTCAGGATAGATTGATTGATCAGCACTCATGTGGTTTCCAGATTGAGGATAACTTTCTCTAGCCAAATCAGAGCACAGACAGCAATCTGGTATCTATCCTCACTTTGATATATAAACAAAATGCCAGCATTTCTTTCTGGATATATGTCCCGTAGTGTTATTTGAGATGTATTTCCCAAATTCACACTTTTTGTCTTGGCTTACTTAAGATATGAGACTGAGCTGAGCCAAATGAGCTACCTAATTCGGTGTCCCCTCCTTCAGAAACTCAAGCTGAGGCTGTGAGTTAATGATGACCAGAAAACTGTCATAAATCTCAAACCTGACTCAAATACTTTGTCACATTTTCAGGCAGCTCACTTCTGTGGCGTTTCTGTTTTGTGACCATCAAGTTTCTTTCTAGAGGCCCATTTTTAGCTCTTCAAGGTTATTATACAGATGACATTTATTTGTAGCACCAAGGTATGAGACTTTTATCTGCTTCTAAGGCCAGGGGAATATTCACCAAATAACCAGCTGCTGCTGTTGCTGTGCTGCTGCACATATACAACCTAGGCTGCACAAGCAAAGTAAGATTTATTCCATGAAAAAGACCACAAAGATGATATAAATGTACTTGTGAAGGCTGTTAATTACTGCTTGGTGCAGAGACATTGGATATCATAGGAAATAGCTGTACAAAAAATGCTGCTGTTGTGTTACTGCCTCAGATAAAAGAGGATTCTGTGATTCCTGAATGGATGCTCTTCTGTGCTCCAGCTTACCAATGCTCTGTTTCGAATACAAGACAAAATTAGAGACTGTGTTTGAAGAATGTGCCATGTGTGCTTCTGGTATTTTAAAAGACCCAAACACTACAAGTTAATTTATTTTGGATTTTCACAAGGTTCCATTCTCTTTCTCCAGCAAATACCCCAATATATACTTTCCAGCCCACAGAAATGAAGAACCATTGCATCAAGTCTTTAATGGACATAATTCTTGTATGACTCAGCATATAGGGTAACAGGATTCCCTTATCTATTTCTTAAGGTCTGTAAAGAAATGTCCTTTAAATGTAATTGACAATTTTATGGAATTCTGAAAAACTACAGCAAAGGGAGTGTCACTAAAAGAATGTTCATTGTAATACAACTCATAACCACAATTCCCCATGTCTAATCTGAGAGTTGTGATTTTTTGTGAAGGGTGTCTGCTGCTCATGTGTGTGAAGCTTGAGACAAAGGGAGACAAAGAATGAACAATTGCAAGAAACTTTCTCTTGCGTATCATCTGCCCTGTGAGCCACTGCCTGACAGCAACAATATCTATGCCTGCCAGAAACAATACTGTTCCCTGACCACACAGTATTGTCACAAAGAAAACAGATATTGTCCTGCTTGAGGAAAGTATGCCTCAGGTCTGTAAGTCATCTGTAGTAATTAATAGTAGGTCCCAGTCAAATATGGATTCCATTTTTCTTTTGTATTACTATTTGCTTGGCAATATGTGCACACTACTGAGTTTCATTTCCCAGAAGCACAAAACTTTTAATTCTTCTATGAAGTCCAGTGATTCATTTCCAGGTAAATGGAAACCACGTTTTTAGACTATGAGGCATAAGAAGCAGCTTTTGAAGTGTGGGTAATTACAGGTTTATTTCAGAGAGAACAAATCATATGCATGAGGAATCAAACCTGTTTCTCACTAGGCAAATTTTAATCAGCTTTGGATCAGAAAGTTTCTGTGCTTTTGCTGTCATCCTTGCTAGTTCCTCTAAAGGCTAAAATTTATGTCCCCATGGGTACTAGTCAGGGCAGGATGCTGTTCTGATTTTTGTGGGGTTAGCTACCATTTCATCATGTCCTATGACAAAGATGTTTCTCCTTCAACCAGGTTGCATCTCATGATGGGATAAGCTTTGTGCCATCTCTAAATCAAGTCCATCCTGAGGAAGGATCGTGAGGCTGGAGCTACAGGCACACATTCACACTTTGCCATACAGCAATATATCTTCTCTCCTGTTTGTGGAGCCCAGATGGTTGACATCTGGGAAAACAGAGGGTAAGGAGATGGAAGAAGCAAAAAGTAAGGTCTGGGGAAAGTAGGAAATCCCAGACAGTTAAATCTTTTCCTCTGTGAATCTCATCCTGCCCTATCTGTTGCAGAGCGCTCCTAGCCAGGAGCAGAGCTTCTCTGAACCATTCGTTACCTTTTCCACATTCTATCCAGTCACCTCGGGCTTCCCTAGCTTTGTGTAAGGACATATGAGAGTTTGTACTGTGTCAAATCTAATATTCTTCTAGTTTGCACTCTGTCTTCAACAGGTTCATCTGCATTTCTTAAGAACTTAATGAATTATTTGTGTATGCTTAGTATCTCTGGAAGGGTTTTTCTTATACAAATTTACCTAAGTGTTTTTTTTGAACTCATGTAAATCTTGTATTTTCTATTCCTCATTTTGTTATACTCCACAGTTTAAGCAGATGATGTGTGAAGTATCTGTCCTTGCTCTGATGTCACCTAGTTTATGACAAAAAGAACAGTGAAATGTTTCTCTGTACTTATTTTCCCACATTCCTTATTCTTTATTGACTTCTATGTTATCTTCTCTTCATCTTTTTGTCAGTTTGAAGAATTTAGTTCTATTTAATCATTCTTTATATGGCAACCACTTGAACTATATACAGTATTCAAAATATGGAAACATGATTTTATACAGTGGCATAGAGATGTTCTGTTAATTTCTCTCTTCCCAATCTAATAATGCTGACAACTACCTGCTTGTTTTTAACAAGTACTTCTAAGTACTGTACTGTTGACAACATGGAACTCTTAGAAATTCAAGATCTCAATCCTTAGTGCTTATGTCTAAATCAGAATATAGCACTATATTACAAAAAATACAGCTTTATGTTTTCTTCAGACCTTACTTCTTGTAGACTGGACAGAAGAGACAGATGTTTCATTAAAATTCCTTCAACTAAGCAAATTCATAAGTAAAACCAGACAACATCTCACACTTCCCTTGCATTAGACAGTTTCTGGTAACACTTCCATGAATGTTAATATGCCCTATGCCAATCTGCAGGAAAGACCCAGTCACAGGAAATTCAACCTTCACTGGGATGTTTGTACAGTAAGTTGCTCTATATGGTATGTATGGTGTGGCCATGCAGTCTCTACATAGCTGGGTTTGAAGGGAAGAGTCCTGATCCCCTAGTCCAAATCACTTCTTTCTAGAGAAGCAAGCTCAGATACAGCAGGCTGGACCTGACAGTATCAGATATGGAGTGTAATATTTTTCTGCAAGACAGGCAGCTTTAGAAAAGTTTTGCAACTTACTCATAATGGTAGGGTTTTTTTTTTTTTCATGAGTCTACCAGGTCAGAATAGGACACATTCTGTATTAGTTAAGGTTCATGCTAGGACTGGTGATGGTTGTGGTGTTGTCAATGGTGTTTTCTGTAGATACAGTTAAGATTGTTTTTCTCCCCCTACACATCACTTGATTTATCAGTATTGAGAACCACCTACTATTTTATCATCAGCTGCACACTGTTGCAAAACCCATTTGTAATTTTTCATGTTCAGCTTGAATACCTTAGGCTCACTGGCAAATGTTTTATACTATCAGCTGAATATTTTACAAGCATGTTGAACAGTTGAGAAACCAACATGTGCTTCCTCTGTAGCAGTAAAAATGTAAATCAATATCTCTTCTCTAACTGATAACCTTTTCCACACCCTCTATCTTGTCCTCATATTTTTCTCACTAGAGACATCATTGTCTTCAGACAGATTGTTAATAGCACAGCTGGGGAAAAAAGGGAAAACTGTGGAATAGCATTGCACTTACTTGCAATTAGCCATGGAGTGCTCCAAGGGGAAGTGGTCCAAAGGGAAGTGCACTGCAGTGAATGATACATCTCCCTGTATTAATCTCTTAATTTATGCAAAGTAGTGTTTGCTTTGGACTAGTCTTTCTCCTTCCCCTTTTCAGCTGTGATTTTTATCAAGTGTTTCTTAACAGCTGCGTAGGTTTGATTAAATGTGAAAAACTGAACACAGCTTTTAAACCATAATGACTGGTAAGGAAAGAATAGACTACCCATCAAGCCTAGGCTCAAGTCTTGCTGAATTTGGGAGTCTGATGGGGAAATTTCAACCTGTGTTGAAAAGTAGTTCCACAATTGCATAGTTCCACTGAAACTGTGTCACAAAATTCTCCACACAAGAGCCAGGACACTCAGTTACCTGCTTGCTTGTTTTTCCTTTAATTTGTTTAATCATTCCTTGGTATTCTTGACAAATCTCTGATTTTTCAGTCAGACCATTTAGAAAACTGTCTGGATGTCATTGCTCTGTGTGTTTTCAAAGCCCAGCAAGACTCCCCAGCAGCAATTCAGCTTCTCTTTCTCTTAAAAGTGACAAAGTAAAGAGGAAATTAAGGCCTTCCCTCTCTTATTGCACTGGAAGGGATGTGGCAGGTGAAACCAACATGTGTCTGAGCTCTGGTAGTGACTTTTTACAGTGCCCTGTCTCCACAATTTGGGAATTATGCAAATTACCTATTGCGTCTGAGAGAAAAGAGGAGAGAGAAGAGAGACTTCCATCCAACTGTACAAAATAAATAAATGCAATAAATGCAAAAAATGCAAAGCAGGGTCTTGAGGTACAGTGAAGAGAACAAACAAGGTTGGAATCTCCCTCTGGGGACTGGTGACACTGAACTTTAGTGCAAACTTGTGATGGTCCCATCCCCACACTGATGTGTCTTTGAGCTGCCTTTGCCTGGTTTGAGTAACTCATGGGAAGGATGCCTTGGTCAGAGCTGGCCCCAGAGCACATGGCTGTGTGGGGATATTTGCAAAGGCAGCACTGCAGCTCAGTGGCAGAGACTCTGGGGCAAGTGGGGAATATAACATTGTGGCCGAGTGTGCTGGAAATAGACTTCAAAAGCTGGTGTCTGAGACAGACTGTAGATTGAGAGAACCAACTTTGTGCCAGGAAAACATCTCTGAAGCATTTATTTGGAAAAGTATATATAATAGGTAGACGAAATGCTCTGTCTTCCTGTTCTAACATGCTTTCCATAATACAAACACACGCACATACAATGTTGGTTAACAGATGAGGAACAAGAGGCAGGCCCAGGTGTGGCTCTGTTTTGGCTGCTGCTCATTCCAGAGGAGAGCTGCTCATCCTGAGGTGGAAGGATTATGCTGGGCGTGACTTGCCTGCTGCTTCACAGGAAAAGAAATGTGGGTTCATATAAGAAGAAGAAAGTCCATTACAGATTAATCTGTTATATTCTATTGTTTCATGGTATTTGTTCCTGAGAGTGATTATCCTCATGAAAAAGAAGTAGCGGCTTTGCCATGATGGCTGGGAGGCTTTGTGCCACCTTCCATAGATTTGGCTTCTTCTGGTTTCTTAGCGTTATTCCATGTATAGCTTTCAGAGGAAAAACAGGCACAAGGCTGTGAATTGTCATAGAAGTTTTTGCAAAGCTTGAAATCCACAGTTCCCTATTTTTTTTTTCTTGACAAGGCAGCTAAGAACTTTTTCACATCCCTTTTGTTTCTCATGTTTCTTCAGACACCCGTTTCCCATTCACCTCTATCTATCCTCAGCAGTTTCCTTTTCATGATGCTTCTGTTTCAGCTTCAGGGCTTCAACAACATTTTTTCAAACGGAACACTTAACCGCAGTCGAAACAAGTGCTGCCATTTTTTTACCTCACAGGTCTCTTACTCTTGATTTTAACTATCTTTATTTATTAATATAGTAACATCAGACTTTGCAGGAGATCCTTTCACTTTTTAAAGGCAAGCATGGAAAGCAAATGCCAGTTTGCAAATGTGTTTTCCCTATAAAAATCTCAATTCCACTTAGATGCAAAGGGGAAAAAGAAGGTTGAAAGGATATATATGAGAAGAATGCACATGAGAGGATTGTGTAATGTATGACTAATGGACTTTTAAAACAATACATAAAAGATATATCTGCTGTCAAATTATCCCTTCTTATGAGGTTATGACTGAGGTATGAATTGCAGAGCCAAGTCATCAGGGACCACACATTCACACAATAAGACATAGTTTCTAAGGAGAGGAAATTGCTTGAATGTGAAGCCTGGCTTCTTATATTATAGAGGTATTACTTATTAGTTTATATTAGTATGTCTCCCATTATTGCATAAAGAATTATCTCCATCTCCTTATAGCATCCTTGGATCCAGCCATGCATATCCAAGATTGGCTTCCAACTCTGCATTCTCACTAGCCCTTCTTAGTTTTCATTTAGTAAAAAACAACAAAAAAGCCCATGGAGATAATATTGTTTTATTGCATCGTGATGATACACTCGCCTTCCTACTCTATTTTCCCAGATATATTAAAATATTTATTTTGCCCTACATGTTCCTTGTGCTGAAAAAATGGCTTCAGATGTAGGTTTTGTGTTTTCTTCTTATCTCAGCCACTTCTCTTTAGTAATTTGTTATCTGCTTTACATTGTATAGTAATTTGCATCCTCCAACTGTTTATGTGGGAATACATAATCTGTCATTGGGTAGGAAAAGGTATATAGTACCAGTATTTGTCTTTCAGGTGAATTTAATTTATTGACTAGTTAGTCAGAATTTCTTCCCTTTTAGGTAAGAATCTAAAAGGTGTAATCAATCATCTCTTCTTATCTCTTTCATTATCTCTTTCCTCATTTATTTTTTTCAAGACCTCCCTGAAAATTGTTCCAGTTCTTGAACTTTTTTGTCTACAGACTGAATTCCTGGACTGATTTTTAACTGGATCTTCACCATCCATATAAAGAATTTCAAGGTAAATTCTCATTCCAGAGTTTAGCTTTAGCTGATTGCAGAAGAAAAAGCTTTAGGGTGAATTCCAGGTATTCTTTTAAGCAGATAATATGAACAAGAGAATTATGCCAGAGAATTCAGAGAGAAAATTCATGGAATCAGTGCCTGTTCCATGGTGGCTGTGCCATTGCAGGGAACAATGATTGCAGCTTCCAGGTAAATAAGTTACTTTCTTGGCTCTAATGGCTGCATGCAATGTTAGAGAACTAAGCCTCCGTACAGAAATGGTAATAACCAAGATTATCAGCTGACATACAACCTATTGTAAAGCTGGTTATCTTTTCCAGTTACAACACTGCTTCTTTTCATTTTCAGGGGATGGTAACTCAGGGAAAGTTTTCCTACAAGGAAACTAGGCAAATATAATATCAACTGTAATCTGTGTAAATTTGTTCAAAGTTGGGAATTTCCGCTTGACAAGCAATTCTTGGTGCAATAATAACTGGTACAATAAAAAAAAAAAAGAAAAAAAAAAAAGAAAAAATGAATTCTGTGAAGAGTAACAGTGGGAAAAACAGTTTCCAGTAAGGCTGTCATGATAAGACCAAACCAGCCAGTGCTGGGAACCGCTGACAGAACTACAGAGCAACGTAGAGTGACAAAGGGAGAAACTGCTGCAATGCAGCACATGCCAGTACTGTCAATCATTTTACATATGGCTGTGTGAGGAAGTGTGACTTCCTCTTCTCTGCTGGTTATGGGTTATTTCATATGGGAAAACCCGTTGAAATTTGCATAGATAACACCAAATTCTGGCTTTTGCAGGCTGGGATCTTTCTAGGCTCCCCAATGAACTGCACTGCTCAGGGTATGCTCATCTGAATAATCTTTACTCAGGAGAACTGAACAAGAGTAGTTTGTACTATGGAGGGAGAAGGTCAGTCTGGAAGGTCTGAGTCACTGGGGTTTTTTTTGCCATGCTAACCAGTCATGTTCTTAGCCAGTTACCAGCTACTCAAATTGCAAGATTAATGACATTAAATTAAAAAACCACCCAAATATTAAAGATCTCTACAGATTTTATTTTTCTTAATTCTATCCCATGAAGGGAGTAAGACAAAGAACATTTAGAGGAGGAAAAAAATATGGTATACTAGCTCCCTGGGTATTTGGAACATTTGTGAGGAGAAGAGGAGGCTTTAAGTGTAGCATCATCTAGCCTGTATCCTGCTGTTGGAAACTAGCCCTTCCAGTTGGGTGCTTTCTGCAGAAGGTAGGTGGAAGGCTTTGCAGTGGTTCAGCTGATGGTTACCCACTCACATTTTACACTGGTGGGATTTTGAAATGGATATTTGGGGTTTGCCACAGGATCATACATGGAATTCCTGCTTTTGAGCTGCAGCAGTCAGAAGATGCTGTAATAGTTCCATTTTCCACAGAGCTCCAGCTGTCTCAGGGATCTGGGCATCTGAGGACACTCATGATGAGCACACTCCAAGCTGTGTGGTTTATAATCACTCCTCTCCACTAGGCGTTGCAGGAATGAACCACCATTTTCACTTTTAATGAGGCATAGTAAGTATGCAAGTTGAGAGAGTGATTGATTACAGGCAGAAATGCTCTATTTGCTGTAGATGTTTGCTCTTTTGCAGGCCAGCTCCTGCCAGATTTTTGGATGATGACACACAAATCTGAATTCTGGAAATACTTAGCAGGAATTTATTGCTGATATGCAGTAAGCCACAGGAATGTAAGCAAGTTGAGGGTGATAGGAATGTCTACTTCCTCTTTTGGGTGAACTTCTCAGCTTTCATGTGTAGGCTGAATTAATTATGCAGTCCCAGGTAGTGAAATGTTGCTCCTTGGCTAATGTACTGTATAATGACTTTTTGGAAAAATAATTGCCTCTGAATACATCATTCTGATTAGAATTATCTGAAATATCAGTGACAAACTTATGTTAAACTGGAAAGGACAGTAAGTTTTTTTCCAGTTTTTGAATCATGATAGTGTTGATCACAGTTATAACATACAATTCAAATCCTTTATCGAATGGGAAAACAGGATTTTTCCCCTCTGCAAAAACTTCTTTGGGATGTATTTTTGATCAGTTGTTCTGGTCAAGAGTCCTCTGAAACAAAAAAGTTGCTAGTATGTATTTCCATAAAGGACTGTGGCCCTTAATTAATTTCTTAAATAGGGTTAAGTAGGAAAGAGTAAGTTTATTATGAGTTCTATTTTCAAGCAGGAGCAAGCACAGTTAAGCAGCAGAAGAAACATAACAATTTCTGCGCATATGCAGGCAGTAAAAAGTCCTCAGGGGACTGTGTAATATAAATAGAGGATAAGGCAAATTTGTAAAAGTTCCCAGGATTTTTAAGACCTAAGTACAACCTGCTGGTTTGGTGGTATAGACAGAAGTGACAGTGAAGCAGGTGTGATTTTACTTCATGAACAGGTCTGAGAATTGGAGTGTAGGTATCACCAGTCTGTCACCCTATGAACATTCCCTTCTGGCAACACCAGCCATGTGCCATCCAAAAGCTTTTTAAGGGGTATCCTCAGGCAGCTGCTCACTTTTTTGTCATCCTGAATGTATGCTGTGTTCCTCTCAGTAGCTAATTCCAGCAAGGAGCTGCGTCCTGCAGCTGGCATCTTCTCACCAAATGACATAGTTATTTATAGAAATTCTTCCTTCTCCCTCAGAAGCTAAATATTTCCATTTGTTTTCTTTTACTTCCTTACTTTTCATGGATATGGTTTAGTGGTAATATGGTATCACTGGGTTAACAGTTGGATGTGGTGATTTTACAAGTTTTTTCCAATATTAATGATTATATGGAAGATGGTAAATTTTTGCCATCTGGCAAGACCAAACGTTTGTTGTTTTTTTTTTTTTTTAAATTTGGTTTCCTGTAAATCATGGTTGTTTCCATGCCAGCAGAGCTACATCCTAATCAGTTGATTTCCCTTCTTACTAGCTTTTAAAAAATGCTTAGATGCAATTCCTTTTCACTAGTGTAGATAGATGGTTTGACTAATGAGTTCATTTGGATGACTCCTCATTTTATCTTAATCACAATATTTTTTCAATTTCCGTTCTTCCTAGAAACCAAAGTACTTCCGTGTTACCTAATTCCTAGCATGAACTTTCCCAAGCTGTTTTTTGGTTATATCATCAGGTCATTGCACCCCTTGAAGCTTCTTTTGGTTTATTTCTGGTGCTCGCTCTCTTCTCCAAACCAACTGAAAAGGAAACCTCAGCCTACAGAGTGTAGTGACCATGGCCAATGCATGGCCAGTGAATCTCCCAGGGTGGCCTTGCTGCACAGCAGCTCGTGGCTCTGCAGCCCTTTGGCTCTGTAGCTAGCAATCACCTGGCTTTGCAGATAAGCACCACGGATCTACAAGCAGATAATAGATTTGCAATGAGGAACTATACAGGGGACTGGGCATTGAGACACCTGATGACAGGTAGGAGGCAGTGCCTGTGGTTCTGAGAGAAGCAGCCATTAGGAGGGCTAAGGATTAGATAAGGTTTTTGGGTGATGCATAAGGGAAGGCAATGAATTGGTAGAGTGGCAATATTGGAGGTAGGTCCAGCTGTTGGGTCTCCAGAAACAGTCTGGGGAAACAGAGACTTGTTCGGGGATGTGAATATCTACTTGTGCTTGGCCTGGCAGGTAGGGCCCTGCCCCTCCACTTCCCAGCCCAGGAAAGTGGGCTAGGTGCTGCAGTGCATGAAAAAAAGAACTCTTCATAGAATCATAGAATAATAAAATGGTTTGAGTTGGAAGAGACCCTAAAGGTCATCTAGTTCTGATGCTGCTGCCATGGCCAGGACACATTTCGCTAGACAAGGCTGCTTACAGCTCCACCCAATGTGGTCTTGAACACTTTCAGGGATGGGGCATCCACAGCTTCTCTCCGCATCCTGTTCCAGTGCCTCACCACCCTCACAGTAAAGCATTTCTTCCCAGTATCTAATCTCACCCTAGTCTCTTTCAGCTTGAGTCTATTCCCCCTTGTCCTGTCACTACATGCTCTTGTAAGAAGTCCCTTTCCAGCTTTTTTATAGGATGCCTTCAGTTACTGGAAGGACACAACTAGGCCACTCTGAAGCCTTCTCTTTTCCCTGCTGAACAACCCCAATTTTCCCAGGCTTTCCTCATAGGAGAGGAGCTCTGGACATCTAACCATCGTGGTGGCCTCCTCTGGACTCGCTGCAATGGGTCAATGTCTCTCCAGAGCTGGGTGCAACACTGCACATGGGATCTCACCAGAGTGGAGCAGAGGGGTAGAATCCCTTCCCTCAACCTGATGGCCATGCTGCTTTTGAAGTAGCTCAAGATACAGCTGGCTTTCTGTACATAGAGTTGGCTTAATTGACGTATGATGCTGAAATGATCATATAGATCTGAAATGATTTCACATTTATTACATTATTGCATTTACGTAAAAATACTTTACTATGTTTCTTGCTATTGCTCTGAACCACAGTTCTCTGCGAGGAGTCCCCAGTCAGTCTTTAAACATAAAAATGTAAAAAAACCGACTATGATTCCTCAGGGTGTCTTCCAGTATGAAAACCCTGTATCTACAAGATTTTGTACAGAATCTTAGTTATAGTAATTAATATTTTTACAAAGACAATAAAAATTATGTGCTTGCACAGAGCTGTAATTTGGCTGTGAAAAACCATTCCTTCTCACAGATTTATTGGTCCATAAAAATTACAGGCATAAAACTAGCCTTTGGATTTTTATGAAATCTGTTAAAAAATCTAGCAATATAAAAATGTGCTATAATTTGTGGCATGCCTTAAGTTACCAAAAAAGACTGAATCAGGGCAAACCAATTCAAATTTAAACATACTGTCTACAGTGCTGCCAAAGATAAAATCATGCTTGAGTGCCACAGCCCTATTTTTATAGCTCATGCCTGAAGATAAATTTTATGGTTCAGATAAGGTCTTTTGAAAATAGACATTTATGACTCTTTTATTAAAGAAAAATCTTCACTGGGCACCACAGTAATAAAATTGTATCTCTGCAAAACAGATGATACTGTCACTTTGACTTTTACCATGCAACAGAATGCTGCCTCAAAGCCTGGCCACAAACCACACACAAAAATACTCCAGTTGGGATAGGCAACTGTCTGTGTTATTCATTGTATGGAAACTGTTGCATTCCCTTTAAGGCTAGTTGTCCTAAAGTCAAAAGTGAAATTTTGACATTGGAAGGTTTTGGTTTTAGAGAACTTATGAGCCAAGTATGGTTTGACTAGATTCCAGCTCTCCAATCCATGAGGGGTTCCCAAAGCTAATGATGGACCATTGTTAAATATTTTATTACAGCCTGAAGGTACTACTGCTACTAGATGTGCAAGGGCAAGGGAGAGAGACTTTGATCATTCAGTCTGTTTAGCTGTAGCTTAACATGGCTCTGGTTTGTCTCTCTCCTATCTGCTTTAGCAAGGACACACACAGCCCAAGCATCGCTCTGGGGACAGTTCACTCCAGGCTCTTTTCCCCAAAATAGATGGAACTATCCCGTCTCTCCTCCCCTCCCCTCTACAGTGATTCCATAATACATCAGCACTTCTGCCCTCTACTCACTGCTGCAGTGTATCCCTTGGGCATGCAACACACACACTACATCAGTCGCTATCAAAACACCCTGATGTGCTGCAAAATTCCCCTTACCTTATTTTGAACACTTTCAGATGAAAGCATCAGATCATGTAGGAGCAGCATTTTAGAGGCACCAAAGTATGACTGAGACACAAGGATATCGGCTCTGAAGGGAGCTAACCCTTCCTGCTGTGGCCACGAGCCAGTCTACACTGCTTAGAGGCTTTTACTCAGCCGTAGTGAACTAAAAGCAAACTGCAAGCAAGCTAAACAGAGCCAAGGCATTGGCTTGAGAAGTAACATCTATCAGATGTAGTTTGGTGTTTACTAGCCCCTGACCTGGCCCACTTTTGCCACATGACCTTTTAACCAGCACTGCTCCAGAAGGTGGCCAGGAGTGGCTTGAGGGATAATTCGAGGAAAGAGGATGGCTGCAATACAAGGTATAGTGAAGACCATGCTGTGGAAAGGATCCAGCTGTGCTGCTGTAAGCAAGACAGGCCATCCCACTCATTTGCATGGTCAGAAAACATACCCCAGTAATCAGCTGTGGCCAGTATTTTATTGTAATCAACGTGATGGTTTGCTAAACAAATGTGAAAGGAAAACACAAAAAGCTTCTCAAATATGGTAGGTTCTCCTTTGCTGTAATGTCCTTTTGTAACTTGGTGAGGTGACCTAATTGGATGAACTCAGTATGATTTTAGTGCTGTTAAACAGAGCCCAGTTTCAATCCCAAGAAAAGTTCCAACATTTCAATATTGTTTTTATTACACATGAATAAAAACTGTGAGCATGTAGTTCTCCAAGAAAACAAGATGTTCCCACAAAAGTTTAATTAAAAATCTCAACGTTTTCCTGCTGTTTTTAAAATCTAAATGAAAGGCTATCATAGACCACAATCAAAAAAATCTACGTTGGTTTACTGAAGTGAGCCCAAATGATTCATTTTCAGGTCTTCACCTCCCATCATACACCCAGCATAATGAAGTAGTGTGACTATGTAGAGTTCTCAAAAGAAACACGTATTCACAATGAAAAATTTAAGGATTGAGAAGCCTCTAATCTAATAGCTGGGGCAAAAATTTTGGTGATGGTTCCATCTGATCAGGTGTAGACATCTACTTCTGTGCTGGTTGTCTGCTCTCCAACTAGAGTCACTGGAAGGAAAAACTTTGGAAAATGAACAAGGTTCAGTTTCTGAATGTAACTTAACCACACAGACTGAGTTAATGATATAATTCTAGGTAATTTTAATGAATAGGAACAAGCCTTTTGGAGTGAAATCCTTTGCCAATATTAACTTCAGACTGAGACAGAAAAGGACCCAGAGGCAGGCATATAACATATTTAATTTGCGTCTTTTATTTTTTCATACTTTGGTAAATTTCTGTCAGGTATTTTACTGCCCATATTGCCCAAGACACAGACATTCTTTGCAAATTCCTCCAGCACTGGAGGAGCAGCCCAGAAAGCCTGTAAATGATCTAGCACCTCTCAGGTTAATCAGTGTCAGTAATGACAGATGATGATAATGAAGTGAAAAGCAGAAAGAGCTTTTCTGAATGCCAGGAGGTAATGAAATTTTTGAACTCATGCATATGGCATCAGATCACTCTGTGCTGCAGTTATTAGAACAGTCTGGTGGATAACTTAATCAGGCACATCTTTAAACACAAGTGAACAATCATAGATTCTGGACAATAAGGATTTTCTTTGTACTTGCTGTAGGTTTGACTTGTTTGCAGGACTCACCAAGAAGAAATGTAATTGTTTTCGTTTCTGAAGACCTCAGAGTAAGGAATGCCTTGCCAATGTCTCCTGGACAATGGAGGAATCTCTGTAAGCTTGTTCTCAGCTTCTGATTGCTACAGTTTTTTAGAAAATCAGAGGGTAAGCACATCACTTCACTGAACCCAAACTTTCTGTACGCTATTCTGTTGTCCCAGAATGGAGGTGGGAGGAAGAGTACCCCATCACACATCAGCCTAAAGCTATATGGTTTCTGTGATAAATGAAAACACTCTCTCTACTAATCTTTGCTACCTTGTCATCAGCAAAACCTTGATAGGCAGAGCTACCCAGCTTTATAAAGAGCTTTTTATGTCAGAAAGACATTATCTAAAACTGTGTGACATACTGCAACTCTTTGACTATTGACTGGACACGTAAGAAGCACTGAAGCAGCCTGTTCCTAAATTGCATCATGCTATGATAGCAGATCCTGACTAACTGGACAAGGTATTTCTTAAAAATCCACTCTGTTGAAAGACATAGGAGAATCTTGAATAAGATTAAAAAAAAAATCAATTATGTTTTCCCCCAAAACTATTAGTCCCATACTTCTCATACAGGAATAGTGGCATCAAATTTATGTATCCCATACTTTGACTTTTGGATTCTATGTTTTGGCTTTTCTTTTGAGTGTTGCTATTGGCCATGATGGTGGCAGAGGGTATGCCAAGCTCCAGGGCTAATCTCCAGCTATTCTGAAACTTTCCAAAAGGATATCAGGTTGCATAAAGAATTCTTGCAAGATGGTCAAGGTTGACTTAGTTGTGAATCTAAGAGTATTTTTTTCATGGACCATTTTCTTTTGATGTTACCACATTTACACTTTCCTTTGTATGCAACAAAACAGAGCATCAGAGACGTTGCAGCAGTGTCAGTGAAATAAATGACATTTGAGAAAGAAAATCTAAATCTCTGGTGACATTTTAATTTACAGAAGCCTTTGAATTTAATAGTTGGCAAAGCACTCCATACTTACTGTTCTCCTTCACTTCTGCATATTTTGAGTTTCATGTTGCCCACAACAGAAAATCCCTGAAAGGGCTTCCCTTTTGAGATGATTTCTCAAGGTAACTTCTGTTACAGTAGCTGGAGTTTTTCAGACTGTGCTGTCTACTTTTATAAGCCTTGTTTTCCTCTGCAAGGGAACCGAGATACAGGGTGTCTTTCGTGCCCCCATCATTACCCCCACAGAGTGCATGACCTCTGTGAGTCCATATAGACAGACATAGACAGTTAAATAGTCACACTGCTGTCTGCTGAATATACACAGCAAAGAGGCCAGGTATGAATGCCATACATATGCCAAAAGATCTTGCACAGTTCCACACAGTTAAAATGACTTCTCACTTCTAAACTTGCTTTCTTCTTATAATCTCATTGCTGTCTTACAGCCCAGTGTGATGGCAGCTCTGGTATCATCACTCATGTAACTTTTCTGCCAGGGACTGGCTTGCAGAAAGGCAGTCACTTGTCCAAGCTCAGACCCTCATTAATAAGCACAGGAACACTGTTTGTCACTTCCATGCAGAATGGTCAGAAAATTACATTAACTTGAGTACAATAAACCAAACTATCTAGGCTTTGAAGTAAAGGTTTTTCCTCAGTCATAAGCAATGCACAGTACGAATGGGTGTAAAATAAGGGAACATGGGAAGAGAGAAACAAAATACGTCACAAATATCCCCAAAGGCAAATTACCACCCCAGAACATATCAGTGCCAGGATAAATCCAATTTACTCCCCTGTCAGGGTGGAAGCAGAACAGTGACTCACCTCAGACAACCACAACAGCAATCATCTTGTCTGCTTGTTTTACTCTTGAAGCACATTTTTCAGGTCATATCTGAAAACGAAGATCTGGATTTTCTTGAATAAAGCTTTGAAATTCTTTTTCTCTAAGCTAGTTGCCAGTGGATAAGGAAAGCCATTCTCACCTGTGATACAACACCTGAACGGAGGGCAAGTCACCTTATCAAATTGTTGATATTTTATATGACAGAGAGTTTGAAAGAAAATAATGAAACAAGAAGAGCAAAAAGATACATTGATGCATGAAACAGCTTCTCAATTCAACTTTTTCCAAAGACAAAGGATAATCCCCTTTATAGGAGCTATTGATCAGTAATTTTTCCATGGTAAGGGCTTTGTAGTATTACTCTGTTGTTTGTCCAATATAGAATGGGCTGTCTTTGCTAGGCTCCCAGGAATCGAGGATTAACTTCAACTGTGGCAGTCTCAGTTCATGTACAAGAATTTAAATGGCCGTGGAACTCTCTCTTAAAGTTTTTAGTTTACATGGTGACTAGAAATTATCTGGCCAACTTCAACCCAGAAAGAATGTAAACTTGTGAGTTCTTCTGCATTTCAGTGTCAATTTCTTTCTGTACCTTCCTACATAGGGGAGGTTTTGAAATGTCTTATGTATCACAAGGTACTCATATGATTTGGAAATCTCTAATCAGGGGCCAGTCTGAGCTGTCTCCCCCACTTTCCCAGCCTCTCACTAACAGTCCCATGCTCTGCTCAGAACAGTTAATTTTGGTTGTTTCAGAAGGCCGTGTTGTTTATTCCAAGAACCGGTCTGAAGAGTTTACACATTGGAATGCATGTTGCCAAGAATATGGAAATTATAACTGCAATACAAAGGACAGTTAATAAAACCAAGACATGATCCTAATGAGATAAATGTTTATTTGTGTCCACTCTAGGAAATAGGAGATCTTTATGCGTGTGAAAGTATAAGACAAAAATTCTTGCTGCTCAAAACGGGGGCATAATTATTTTAATAGGATAATAACTAGGTGAAGACACATTCAGATGATGTCAATAAGATCTATCTTTTACAAACGGAAGTGCAGAAACTGCTCCAGTGAATGGGAAGTCTGTATTCTCATGACTTGTTCGTAAACTGCGGACGTGGTCCTGCAGCAAATAGCTTTAATGGAATAGTGGTTCTAGCTGCGTTTGTGGAAATTTGTTGAGATTGCACATGAGATTTAGTACCCCAAGTGGATAACAGTTCTTTTCCACCAATGCAAGGCGTATTTCAGGATTGGTATCTTGCCAGTCTTGCGGTGAAATTGAAGCTGTGGTAAAGTAGTAGCATCAAACAGTGTGACATGAAAGGGTGTGAATCGCCCCAAAATCACGGTACTAGTGTTTGGTGTTGGACAGGAAGTTGGGCTAGATTCTGAATTCTGGCCGTCACTTAGTTCTTGACCTAGAATAGGACACTCAATTCTTTTGCCTGCAACCACGTGTACAAATGGCACCAAATCGTTATTCGCTTCTTGCTTGTACACCAAGGAATTAAAAAAACCCCAAACCACCCCTTATGCAAATGGTGATTAGTGCAGCTCTCGGACCCAGGACGCTGCTGGAGATCACCGTGCCTTGCGTGGAATGTCCTTTTCCCGAGACAGCCGCTTCCCCAGACCCACCCCGCGCCTCCAAACACAGAAACTCCCTGTGCCGAAACGCACAAATTCCCGCCGAGTTTCGTCCCTGAGACGACCCTCGACTCCTGAAACCCATTACGACTTGCTCAGTACCATCTGGGAATGGTCTGAAATTCCTGGGATCCCAGCTGCTCTTGCCTAGGAAAAAGAACACCAGGTCCCGGTACCGAGCAGGCTCGCTGCCCTGATCGCCTCCCCGCGCCAGCCGCCGCTTTCTGTGGAAAGAACGTATCTCTGGCTCGGCAACACGGACTCCTTTTCGCAGTGACTCCCCGCTATGGAGACCGAACCAGCCGGGAAGGGGCCTGCTTGCGGGCCTGTGCAGTGAGCGCGGCCGGGAGGCCCCTCAGCCCCGTCCCGCCGAGCCGCGGCCTCCGCGCTCCCCCTGCCGGAGGCGCCGGGGCAGGGCCGCAGCGAGCCCGCCGCGGGGGGAGAGGCCCGGGGCAGGGCTGGGCGTGTGCCGGCCCCGGCGGCTGTACCGTCAATTAGCCAAGACGAGTGGACAGAAAGTGCTCTCATGTCTCTCATTGTTCATCAGGGTGCGAGGTTTTCTATAGGTTGTTAAATAAAGCTGCGCTGTGCAACAGTGGCAGTGCTCCCTTCGCTTTCTGAGCGTTCTGACGTTACAGGACCGGCCAGCAGTATTCAGGGGCGGCCAGTGGGGTCTGTTAGGGAAGGGCCTCATTCCTGAAAAAAACAGAAGTATTTTCCATGCTGAGCTTTCCAATGACTGCCAGCTACAGTGGTCTGCCTCAGTGGTGACAGTGGAGGGCAACATGAACACTCATGATGCCTTTCACTGGTTGTGGAATTACTGTCTGAGCTGTGGGCCAGGTAGGTCCCCCTGCACCTGGGCCGCTGGGGATTGACTGGCTGGGTGACTGCACTGCCAACAAGACCTGGGATACAGTAAAAGTTATTGTCCAGAAATGCATCCTTTTGCAAAGGTGGCCAGCAGCATCCTGGGCTCGGCACTGCAGCAGATTGAGGGAGATGCTACTTTTCCCACCTTGGCTCAGCTCTGTCAAGACTGCAGTCAGAGTGTTCTGTCCAGGCCAGCGCTCTCCACGACAAGAAGGACATTGATATACTGTGGTGACTCTTGGAAAGGATCACTGAGATGATTAGGGGATTAGATCCAATCCTGATGTGTAAGGATAAACTGAGAGAGATGGGACAGTTTAGACTACAGAAGAGAAAATTCAATGTGTGCAAATAACAACAGGGACACTAAATGAGATGGACCCTGCTAAGTGGGTCCAGTGAAAGAATAAGAGGGAATTGGCTGAAATATGAGAAATCCCACTTGAATGTAAGGAGGACTTTTAAACTGTAAGGGTGCTGAACACAGGCACATGTTGAGATATCCTGTGGGTTTCTGTCCTTGTAGATGCTTGAAACGTGGCTGGACATCATCTACAAGAACCTGCTGTAGATGACTCTGCTTTGAGCAGAGAGATTGGACCACATAATCTCCAAAGGTCCCTGCCAACCTCAGTCATGTGTCTTCTTTTTTAAAAGAAATGTAAAGAAGAAAAAGGCAGTAGGAGAGATTCCCCTTACTCTCTGTATGCTAAAGGCTGAAACAGATGAGAGCTGTTTTTTGGTTTTTTTTTCTCTTTTGTTGTTGAATTGAGTTAGATGAAAACATGAATAGGGATGGGAAGGGCACTGTAAACAGAATACTTCTATAATTACTCAGTCAAAAGGATTGCAAGCCTGAGAGGGTTTTTTTTTTTTTTTTTTAGGCCTGTAAATCCATTTAGAATAACCTTGTGTTTTGGCTGGCTGCCTTTTTCAGCAAGGAGATTAGAAATACATTTATTTGTCATCTTCAGGCAGGTATAAGCCACCTTCACCAGTGAACTGCTTGCTATGTGTGGACTTGTTAACTGCAACCTTTTAAAAATTAATTTTGACTGTAATTTGAGTGCCTCAGAAATGGAAATTAAGTTTTCAGCTGTAGGTCTGAACATGGATTTGGAACATCTAGCAATATAAAGTGCAGTCATTTGCTTCTGCAGTCCAGTGTCCAATTGGATGCTCCCTGAGGTTACCTAGAACATAGCAATCAGCCTCTCTTTGTTAAACTCCACTACACTGCACTACTACTTTACTACAAAACTACTTTAGTTTTGTCAAAATAAACTACAGTGTAAGAGCCTTGCTCAAGGGAAATCTCAGCTTCAGGCTTTGGGTAACTATTGATCCTCTTCATAGCTTTTCCATAAATACCGTGTAGCTGGTAAATACATAGGCTGACTTTTGATTGTGTTTGTCTTTCAGGACATGTATATATGATCTATAATATATATGATCTATTTATAATATGATTTAATTAGGAAATGCATTGGTCACATCCTGGTGTTAATACCCATTCCTTAGTCAAAATGTCAGTGAAAGAAAGTGTCATGCTCCATAATCTGTCTTTGTGTCTCAGAGTTTGCTGTGGACTATTACTCTCTGCTTATGAAACCATACTTTCTGTACTCTTGCAGTCTGTAAAATGTGAGTCCAGATTAGGCAACACGGTAGCAGAAGTTGCAGAGTTCCCACGTGAATGCAAGAGGAAGCATATGCTTCTTTTCTGGGTGCACACTTGTGTTTCATAAAGTCATTCTTCCAAAGATTTTGATTTCTTGTACATGAAGATGAACTTTGCATGATGAGCGAACTGATTGCTTGTGAGCTAGGGTTTGTGGGCAACCAACATGTGTGTTAGAGTGAGTGTCTGTTACAGAAGGGAAGAAGTAGATGAGGTCTCCTGACTAAAAAATGCAATAAAGGAACATAGAACAAGTAGAAGCAGGGTCAGGTTATTCCTCCAAACCTTGAAGGGACAAAGACACTGTCTAGGTGTGTGGAAAATCAATAAGGAAAGTGAAAGCCCACCTGAAGTTTGCCCATTTCACATTAATTAAAACAAACCATAGAATGAAACAACTTAAATTTGAAAAGGTAGAAATGGTACTGAAATTCACTGTTTGGAGGATTTTTCTGTATTTTAAGCTATAGAGAACTATAGCAGGGAAAAATGAAAAGAGAAGAGCTGACGCTTAGCTTTTCCCTTGGGTGGAAAGAAGATTGAAATGGCTTTTGCCTGATTCTCCCTAAGTTGCTTCTTAGACTAAAACACTTTAAGAATTTGTTTTTGCATAAAGATTGCCCATGTCTGAAACAAAGTTGAAAGCACATGCAGGTCAAGAAGCTCACATTAAAATTTGTGGGAATTACAAAACTAAGTAATGATATTCTTAAACGTACAGATTTGAGGTTGATGTGCTGTTTTGGAATACATCTGTTGGACTCAGACGCTAAAAATGTTTAGACTCTCCAATATAATCTCTCACATTTTTTCAAAAGTACTTGAAATTAGAAGGATTATTCCCCAGAATCAGAGCAATCTGTAGGTCTGCTCTTTCCTCTTCTTTAAATGAACTCCATTCCCAAGAAACTTGGAAATATTCAAGTTTATTATTGAATATGGCCAGTGGAAGTAAATATTCATAGCTTGGGTAAGAATAAAGTTTCTATAAAATACCTGTTGCTGAATGTTTCATTCTGCTTTCCAAAGTACATTATTCCTCTTGAGGCCGTTAGGATTGGGGTAAAGCTGGAAGATAATTTTCTTTTACTTTCATAGATGATAAAAAAATTAGAATTATCTCTTGCTTGCAGCCTGTAAAGCAATTTTTGTAGATGTTAAACCTTATACACCTTTTGAAATGAAATGTGCACTTTACATATTTATAGTTAAAACGCCTTAGGTATGTATTTTAAACATAGTTCTGATCTTGTAGTATCAGGAAACTGTAGATTTGCTTTGAATTGTATGTTGATTTGGATATGAGAATCAGGCTAGATCTAGAATTGATGACAGTATGTTTTGTAGCTGGCTGCCTGTTTCTCGTGGCAGGGATTTTAGTACTGTTCTGATATTTCATACACTTATTTAGTGGGAAGACAAACATTAACAACTCTCACGTGAAGCAGCAGTGCAGTAAAATGATAGCACAAAGGCCTTCCTGCTTGTAAACAAGTCCACTAGATGTCCCTCCAGCTCTTTGTGAGACACAGCTGATTTACTCAAGCTAAATGGCTCTAAGATGAACAGCCCTGCATTTTATGTCCACACCTTGCATAAGTAGCTCTTTTTGGATTCCTATAGCAGTTATGGATACAACATAAATCCAGTTTCAGAGGGTGATGGTAGGTGTCTTCCTTCTGTATGTGTACTCATGTGATTTTGATCTGTCAAAAGCAATCTTTCACTGTATGGATAGTGGGCAGATACTACACTGCGGTGGAAAAATTATTGCATTTTTAGGTTATGCCTAATTTTTTTTCCAAAATAAAAGATAGTTTAGCTCAGTCTCAGAATTTTCACACAGGTGAAGACTAGTCTGGGAGGTAATGTAACAGTAGTTTAGTTGGTGACCCTATCAGACATTCAGTCTTACTATGAAAGTGGTCAGCTCAGAAAACTTAGAAGAGTTAAGATGCTTTTTCACTACTCCCTGAAATATGAACATTAATCTCCTCAGAAATGCTGTTAGCTCTGTTCTGTATTTTCAGCTGCTACCTCTGAATTTGTAATATTTTCAAGCATGCTGCTGTCCTGATGCTTGTGACATCTGGAAATGCAGTTCCAGAGTTTGGGTAAATATCATGTTAGATGATAATGTATTTTGATTGAATAGCCATACTTCTGTGGTTTGATGCAGAGAAAATTAATCTAAGTCTTGTTCTTTGTATTTTTTTATCCCATAGTCTCTTATTCACCTGCTTTCTAAGGAAAATAATCCTCAATTTTTTTTGATTTCTACCAATACCCCTACTCTTTTTCATCACATTTTCCTTGACTTTTCTCCTTCAATTTCTATATGTTATGTTTTCCATGGTGAGGTGATTAGTGTAGCATGAATTTCTTTAGATGACAAAACCACAGATGTTGGAAAATTAATACACTAGAAATAATAGTTGTTGGCAAAATAAATTAGTTAATATACAGAAAAAATAGCTCTTTGTGCAGCATTACTCATATACTGGTTACACAGACTGATAGTTATTTTTAATAGAGATAAAATTGTGTTGAAGATAAGGGCTGTTGCTTTATAATTAGGAGGTGCTTCTGTTACTAAATTTAATGTGACCATTCCATAATCTTTTGCTTGCTGTGCATTTTGCCTCTCAAAGCACATCCACTGTACAGTAGCATAGCAGTTGTAGCTAGATAATAGAGAATAAGTGGTGTAGGAAACCTTTGCTAGGTGTCAGGGATGTAAATAATATAGGACAGATGTTTCCACTTTAATCTTGTGTTGTAGGTGTATGGTATAATCTGGGACAAGAGGTCCTTGGTTATTTGATGTGGTAACTAAAATCAAGAGACCTCAGACTAAAATCCTGGTGGTTCAGAGCTGTAAGAACAGTGTTGTTTAGAATCAGAGCAATAGCTCATCAGATCAGCTTGATTCCTTCTGATCCAACTGTGATCAGCATAGCCCAGTTATGTAATTTAAAATTATTGACCTTAAGATGTGGGTGAGACATGGTGGAAGGAATTATTTTCTCTGTGTGGGAATGGCAAATGCCTTCAACATATCCAAAGATCACAGTGAGTTGGAGGGAGGATGATGGGAAAGAGAGTATACAAGGAGACTGTGCAGATTTACTTTGGTAAATCAGACTTCTGAACTCTGAATCACCTCTGACTACTTCAAGCCCTTATCAATAAAATGGGCTAATTTATATCCATAACAGAAGCTGGTGAAACTATTAAAAGAAAAGATCAGTTTTTATTTTTCACTGTAGAGGATTTTACCCAAATCATGTAAGACATTTTTCTCTGATTACGGCCGCATAGCAAGTTGAGAAAACCACAAGTTAATTCACCGTGGGAAAAATACTCCTAGTTATGTGTAAAAGACCTCCAACCCCAAGCCAACAACAAGAAGAATATCTCTATGCTTTTAGGATTCCCTGAGTAAGAAGAAGTGGTGAAGTCAGTGTTATTGTCCTGGATGAGCCTATGATCATACACAAACTGGGCTGCTATGGAGTTTCTTAAGGCGTATCAATAATAAGGGATCTGGTGATTCCCACATCCAAATGGTACCTCCCTCTTGGTTCTTCTAGACCACTTTGAACCTTTGCACCTGCTGTTTTAATTATTGTTCCTGTGGGATTGCCTGTCATGGGTAGGAAGGAACTAAAACCACATTTTCCCCTTTCTCTTCTGCTTAGTGTTTTTTCCAACCTTCCTCTCTTCTTTTCTACCATGATAATGGGAAAGCAAACAAAGGAAGTAAGATTGCGGAGGTTGATGAAATTCCTTTTCTCTCTCTACTTCCCTTTCTGATAACATGTGTCTGTACTGCTTCTCTAATTCCTTCTGCTTCTGAAGTTGTCACTTTATGCCTATCTCTCATGCAGTCACCCAACTCTGTTTTCCTGTCCAGTTCCTGGATGGGCTAATTACTCATATCTATTGTAGTAGTCCTCAAAAGGGCAATGTCTAAATTCTTTGCTGCTGAAGTTAATAGTTCAGATCTTGACAAGTATCTCATTGGCAATTTTGCAAGTCTACATGAAGACAGATTTGAGGATCAAGTAATTGTTATAGAAATTGGCGTATGTTATTCAAGTACTAAGTTGCATCACCTGCACCAAATTTTTTACTTTGGGTCAGGGATGCACTTGTAATAAATTGAGAATAGTGTTTGCCAACTCAGACACGTAAAGATAGATGCATAAACTTCTGACCTTGCCTTACTTTGTAAGAGAATCTGTGCTCAGTAGCCTGGACAGCTGATCATCATTTATCATGTGAAAAGAAACATCAAACTAGGTAGGGTTCTCTGAGTAATATTCTTCAGGGTGGTTGCTACAGAGAAATAATTTACTTTTATTTATTTATAAAATGGCTTTTACTAAATCCCTGCTGTTTACAAGTCTTCCTTGCAAAACATGACAGAGAACAAATCAACCAAGATAATAACATAGGCATGTTTTCCTGTTGAACAAAAATGTCTTGTTTTTGGATTGATTTACAAGAATAATATATTCTTTTCCTTAGTAGTATTTTAGAGACAAAGGAATGTTAATGTGATAATGGATAATCAAAAGATAAATATTAGTTCTTAAACACTGAAATCTCTTTTGTTGTTCAGACAATCATAACAGATAAATAATTCATGATAATAAAGCCAAGAAAGAACAATATTAATTGTTTTAGTTGGAAATATTTCCATGATGAAACTTGCAGTAAGACATGTCTGGTTTTATTATCTTTTAGAAAGTCTATTGCTTGAGAAGTCAGCTCTATAAACTAACTCACAGTAATTGCAGTTCTAGTACTTTGGAAAACATAGGTTTAAAGCTGACAAAATCCACCTCAAATATATCTATCTGGAGTCATTTTTACAGGGCAGAAGATAGTCAAGTATAGGCCGTTAGTGATTTCAGACTGCAGACCTGCAATCTAGTAAATATAAGTCTTATAGAGGACTGTTACAAAGAGCTAGTTTCCTCTGATGACATTATTTTTAATAACAGACCTGTAAAAAGCTGGAGAACATGGAGAAACCAGATTGCACCTAGGTCGTGTTTTTGGGATTGCCTGTACATGGAAATTTTTTTTGTACTTTTGAAGTTCACACAGTGCTTATACTCATGATCACCTTGGTGAGATCATTTGTATGCCCCCAGCTTTCAGCAAAAAAGGACACATTCATGTTTTAACAATTAAATTCTCAACCCATAAGTTACTTACCATGTCACGAGAGAGAAGCCATTGAGGTTTATTTTTCTTCTTCATTCTCCCATCCCTTTTTGTTGGTTGATTCTCAGGAATAAAAATAAGGTGATTGGAAGTGAGCCTAAACCTCTCCTCACTGCTCTTGGAGAACTTGTCAATCTGAGTTTTTATGATCCATTTCTTGTATTTAGTAAACTACCAGAAAAATAAATCTAGTTTGACTTGTCACAGCTTCCATGTTATGAGTAAGGGTTTGTAGTATATTTGGTGACACCATTAATAAATTACCTGCTTTAGGAAGAACCTTAGGTAGTGTAATGAAATATGCCGGTTTCTTAAAAATAACTGCAAGAAAAATTTCTCCACTCTTCTCTGGCCTGAGTTACCTCTTTTCATAATAGAATCTGTGCACATTAATGGATAATTGCTGTGGGCAGTCCTGGGCACCAAGTGCATGTCTTGTCTGTGTCTAATCACACTGGTGTAAGTTTTAGGTGGCCCCCTTCTCTCATCCTCCATAGGCACGAAAACCAGGCAGTGAAGGAGGAGGATGTAACATGTTCCTGCATCTCCACCAGGACAGAAGACTGGGACAGCAGGGTTAATGGTGATTCTGACATTCTCTTCTCAAATTTAGGAAAAATATATGCTTATAGGTTTACTTGTAATAAAATACATATTGACCTTTTCTCTTTTGCACCCTACTCTACCACCTACATTTTACACTAATGAGAGTTTAAATTGAAAGTGTAAGGTATCTCCTGAGAGGAACCAGTTCTTGTTCCCCTTGTGAAATGATGAAAATGTCAGTAGCAATTAGGTAGAAACAGATTACCTTTACCCTAATTTCATCAGATCAAAAGCCAGCTCTTCACAATTTTATGCATGAGTGTGGCATTAGCAGAAGCTCTATTACTCTGGTTATTAATGGGTGTAAAGGATGTTTATTGAAAGGTGTATAGTTCATTGAGCACTCTCTGAACTGAGTTTCTCAGAAGCCAAGGATTTGTTTTCTGTGCTGAATGTCATGGAAAACGCTTTCCATTTTAGTCATTGTATTCATTATGTGCTGCTTCTCAAATCTGTCATCATGCTGTTCTTCTTGCCTCATGTTTTCATCCTTTTCTCTCTGTACTTTAGGTTATTTTGATCCAGGCTTTTATTTTCTTTCAGTTTGGTAATTAATAGGGCTGACTTCACTTCTTTTATGCCCATGCTGAATTTGCCTCATTTCTGTTTTGCTTTTCAATTCATACGTCAGCTGAGATCTCTAGTTACAATAGCTTCATGTTTCCTGGAAGCTTTGCGTCATGGGGCCAAATTTATACCTGGTGTATTTTCCATTGACACAAAATTACTGCAAGAAAGAATCATGTTCATGTTTACATTCATCTGGTCTTATTTTTTTCCTCAGACACTGTTCATTTGTACCAACCATGTAACACTTGCAGTCCTTTAAATTATATGAAATCAAATGTTGTCTTGGGGACTTAGCAAAGACAACAACAATCAAATAAAATTGTGAAAATCACAGATCCAGGCTAGACCTGTTTCTTTGACATAGTAGTACTCATGGTAAGTACTAAACCTTATTGCAGTCTATTTTTCACTGTCTTGAAAAAAAAGCATTGTAAGATGGGAGAACAGATTTTAGAGATAATCTTGCTTTTTCGAGTACAAAAGCTCAAAATATCTCTGACTACCATGTAGATCAAAAAGATGGCCAGCAGTCAACTAGCTTTAAAGTGATGCACATTTAAAAAACACAGAACAACCATTTTGTGATCTGTTTGGGTGCTTAATATGGAGGTAAACAATGGAGCTTTTAATTTTGTTTGTTAATAGTGCTAGAAAATGAAACATAAAAATGGTAAAAATATGACCAAAGTTGCAGCTTACTTAAATCTAGTGATTTCCTCCTCAAACGCTTGCCATCAATCTTAAGAGACAAGCATAAGAAAAATTAATTTTTTTCTTTCTCAGTTCAGTGCCAGCCTTTGCTCTGTTCCTAAGTATCAGATAAAAAAAATGGCTTCTTCTCTGCATCTCTTGGCTGTGGTACATTCAGTGAGTCTGTGGGGATGGTCCCTGCACCACTGACACAGCAGAAGGAGTTGTAAGAGAGCAAATGAGTTTCTGAACCTTTTTCATATATTTCCCCCTGAGAGGCACCAATACCTGGTCAATTTTTGTATACTCCTTGCCAGCTGGCTAATATACCAGTACATGGTGGGGCAAGGTGCGTGTGAGATCCTTCCCTGCCCAGTCCATCCCATCCCCAGACAGTGAAGGCAAAAGAATTCTGGGAAGTAATCTGGATTTTATCTGGATCATCATGATGACAGACACTGTTGTCTCCCACCACACTGAGGTTGAATTTCAACCCACCATGAGAAGTTTTCACTTTGGTGCCTTGCAAAGAGCACTCTACAAATTAAAAACAAGTTGTAGAATGTAATAGTTTGATTGATGAAAGAGGAGACCTTCACATGTTAATCAAATATAGTCTAAAAGAAAGTCTGTCTTCTCACATCTGTTCCTCAGTGATGGGTATTGCATAGCACCCAGCTGTTTCTTGTGAAGTCGATTTAGATTTGGGCTTAATAGGTGGGTCACGCACTATTTACAGAAAGAGAAATTATGGGATGTCTGAAGCCTGCTTTATGCATTTAAACTCATTCTGGGGCTGTTTCTGCCTTGTGATGGGTTAGAAAATTACTCTTAGCTTTGTCATTGAGGTGGAGAAGATTGGGGCAGGATAAATACTCAGGTGGATACTATAGTGTGGCAGGAGGTCTTTGAAAAGAGTGGCAGGTGCAATAGGTCCCAAACCATAAGGCACAAAGGGAGAAAGAGATGCAAGGAGAACTGGAGGGGGAGTCAAGCTGAGAGTCTTTTTAAATGCGTATCTTCAGTTTCTTTCACACGTATTTTCACAGAAGTAGAACTTGTGATTTCTAATCCTTGCATGCTCTGGTGTTTCTTAAACTATAAATGAAACCAGAAAAAAATAGTTTGGGATTTTATTTTAGTTGTCAAAACTCAGCAAATTTAGTCCTAAATTCACCAAAACATTGTGTCTAAAAGAAAAAGACAGGCTTTGACAACTGTATTTTTGCAAATTTGTGGTAAAAGCGAGAAGTGACAAACATTGTTCACTAAACAGCCAGACAGAAAAATTACTCTTTTCTTACTTCTTCCTACCCATTCATTCTGGACTGTAATTTTGGAAGATGTGAGAAACCCCAATTCAATTCTCTTGCAAAATCAGGGGATTTGAACCCATTATCTTACAACAGAGATCACCAACCAGTATTGGATGTGTTACTCCAGAGTGGATTTCTCTCAAGTACTCTAATATTGTTCAGCATTGCACAGAATACTAAACTCTTTCTGGAGAAAGGTTAGTAACTTTGCTGTCTTGCCTATTTTTCTGACATTACTTACCCTGGTGGATATTTCATGTAAAGTGGACCTACTGCAATAGGAGTGATTAAGACCAGCGCTCAAGTATACCTTAGAGTGGTTTAGGCACTCCCTGGGAGGTGGGACATGAGCCTAACTGATTCTAGGAAGGGGAGGGCTCCTGTATCCTTCCAAATAAGCTTAACTCTGGATATCCTATATCTTTCAAATACTTTAAAGCTTCACTGTTGGTGTGTGTGATATAAGGAAGAGGTGCTGAATATTTATTTCCAGGTATCTGCATCCTCTTGTCTTGCAAGTACAAGCGCCCAGATACTTTCCTTGTTTCCTTCAAGGTTGTCCACCTGTGAGAGACCCAGAATGAAAGATGTAAAACCTCATTGTGAAAGATGCAAGGCTGCACTCACTAAAGCCTTCAGGGAACAGATACAAGGGCCCATGACAACCTTGCTGTATCAACCAAGCAGGAATGAACAAGCTGTTTTAAAGTAATATTTCACTTAGCCTTAACAGGTCCTGCAGGCATGTCAGAAACACCTCCACATCAGAGACTGGTTAGAGATCAAGTAAAGTTGGCAGGAATACTTTACTGTTTTAAATGATAAGTAATTATAATGGAGAAAAGAAAAAAAGAAAAAGCAAAACCTTAAAACTACAAAGACTAATAGGGGCATTTTTACATGAATGTGACTTGCAGTTATTTCTTTCCAAGTATGTGATCTTAAGCAAATTCAGACAAAGTACTGTATTTGTTCAATGCTTTAATAGCTACAAGTCTTCCTTAAAGGAAAGATGCATTCACTTTTATCATGTTACCAACTTCATGTGAAACAGAACCTTTCACTCTAATACAGCCTTGTACTGAAGGTGCTTTGCAAAGTAGGAGCTCTGTAAAGACTTATTTTGCACTGACATATAAACAAATGGAATGGGCAGCTGTGTTTGACAATAACTTTTACACGGTGTTTTGTCTAAAAGTCTGGAAGAGCTGTCCGGCTTTGCTGCATAGTCTTGTTCCTTTTTTTTTTTAATGTCAAAAAGTCAGTCTGACAGAACTAGGATGTGAGGAAAAGAAGCAGCTCTTAGATGTTTAAGTGGACCTCTAGCTTATCAGGCTTTTGCTAAACAGTGGTAACTTGGATTATATTCAAATGGTTTCCATGTGATGGTACTCCTGTATTTGTGAGGTTCTGACATGGGAATGCTGTTATTAGTATGAATTAATGTACAAAAAGCTGTTAACTGGTTGATTAAAAATTTATGTCTTGCAGAACAGCTTCTTCAGTGTTTTCAACTATTATTGACACAATGACTGCAGTTCCCAAATGCAAGTATT
The DNA here is from genome assembly GCF_001522545.3 of Parus major. Lineage (NCBI taxonomy): Eukaryota > Metazoa > Chordata > Aves > Passeriformes > Paridae > Parus > Parus major. The sequence continues at coordinate 18,393,243 of NC_031773.1, read as the reverse complement.
CTTGCACATCGGCTCAGATAAATGTTATTTAGCTGTTGTTTAAATTTTTTAAACTAAATTTTAGTTTAAAATTGCAGACATCATGAAAGATAATGCTTGTTTTTAAATGACTGAAAAGGCAGGAGAGGACTGAAAGGAGTTAGTCTCAGACATATTTTGAAGTGGCTTGCTGATAGGGAAGTGCATTTAATTTCAGAGTAATATCTTTGTTCTCCTTGCAGGTTTTGGAACAACATGCCCATGATAAATATTTCTCGCCTCCCTCTTTCAAATAGAGATCCAAGGCACAGCATGAACAAATGCGAATTTTGTATTTGGAGAAGCATGATAAGTATTTCAAAATTTATCCCAAATGTAACCAAATATATTCCTTGTTGGAAATAGAGCCTATAATTAACCTACTGAAGCTTTTTACCATGGGTGATCATGGCTGTTTTAATTTCTTTTATGAGCATGTCGCTGGAACTCTGTAGCATTTTAAACTATGGATAAAACCCATGGTTTGTGTTTTACTTTGAGAAGATGTATTTTTTGCCAAATTTAAGAGAGTGCCTTCTCAGAGGCACATCTTTGTAGGGAATACAGTTTCTTTTATGGAAAACCTGGGATTTACATTCTTTCATCTGTCTTAGCATGTCTGTCACCAGCCGTGACTTCAGAGCACCTTATTTTCCTTTTCTAGTGCTCCACTTCTTTGGACTTTATTAGGATGGTTTCTCATGGCTCGTGATTCGGTTACATTCCCACTGATGCTTAAAGGTGATTAAGCTATTCCCTTCCAAAACACGCAGCCAATAGATGATAGCTGCTGATACTGCAACTTTACCCAGCACTCATTCCATGCAAAAACAGTTCTACTGGGAAGAAATGGACATGTTCTTTTAGAGAAGGTGAACAACAAATTTGTACTGTTAGGGCCCTCTTTGTTCTCTTCTGGACTTAAAAACCATGAATCCCATTCTTCATGGAAAAACTGTTCGAACAGAGAAGGGTTGGAGTGTGCTAATCGCTTTGTTGTAGTTCCAGGCTTGGTTTTGAGGATAGTCTTTTGGGAAAGCAAAGCACCTGAGAAATGCCTTGCATCCAGTTTTTGTACTTGGGATATGTATGGAAAAACCATAGCTCATAGAGTCATATGTCAATGAGTCAAGTGGATTTCTGAGCCACAGCTGGCAAACATGTGCCATCTTATTAGAAACAATTTGAGATGCTGAGCTTCAGGTGAGCATCTCTTCTCCAATGCAGAGAAAAATTTTAACCCTGAAGCTGTTGCAATGCCATGCTCCACTTTTTTGGGTAACTGACTTACTCTTTTCTGTTTGCTTGTGGGAATGATACAGATTGCAGGAAAGTTGGATTGTCTACACAGTTTCACACAGCATACATGTGCTGGAGGAAGATCCCTCCAATTTTGGGAGAAGTGGCATTCACTAGCTTTTTATATTCACTTATGTAGATATTGTACTCACTGTTTATCTTCCATATATTTCTATAGTGCTGCAAGATACATATTATCTGAAGTTTACACTTACTAGTAGTCAATTATTTCTCTGCCCTGAAGAATGAAGGGTGTCCTCATCTGTGCTTTATCAGAGTAAATGAGTGCTTTTTTCATGCCCTAATTAGTGCATTTGGAATAACGTGTAGTGCTTCTTTTCCACAGAGAAATGTAATCTAAGTCACAATCCTTCTGAAAGTGAATGTTTCTCTACAGCCTGGCATCTTTATCTAAGAATTCAGAGTCTAATTACACGAACTATTATCTATCAGGTAATAGTATATCATAAAGCCAGAATGAGGGTTCCTGGATATTCCGTTATGATTTAACTCACAGGTTGTGACTTGCAAAATACTAACTGGGCTCAGGTTCCTGGTCGCTGATGCTGCTGTGGACCTGGGCTCATGGGTGCTCTGATTCCACTGAAGATAGCAGGGGACATATCATACTTCATGTCATGTTGCAGTTTCAGGGGAGTTTTTGTTACAGGCATTCCAATGATATTCAGAGCACGTATCTAATTTCAAACAAGCTTTGCTAGTCTGGTGCCATTAGACATATTGTTTGCACAGTTGGTAGAATTTTGAGGAGTGTTGAAAGTAACAAGTGGATTCACTTTGGTCTTTAAATTGCCAGGGAAACACAACCATGCAATCACTTCTTCCTATGACATTGCCATCCTCAGCCAGCTTTGTTGAAAGTATGTAACTTCAACATGTACACTATTGATGACTTAAGTTATTCTCTATCAAATTCATAGTGAATAAGAGAACACTGTGTTTTACAGCAACTGAAACAATTCAATGTACATTGAATTGTGAATGTACATGAATTCAATGTACATTGAATTGTGATCAGTGAAGTCAAATGGAGTTTTCTGTCTACATGAGGAGTAACAGCACCTTCAGCAAGGCAGGAGGTTTGGATGTGGGACCTGAAATATTCCTGGAGAAAGGGAAGATGAAACACTGAGGAGGTCATGGGGAAGGAGCAACAGCGTTCAGTGAGAATTTGAGAAATGTGTGCCTCATCTTTGCAAGTAGAGGGGTCTGACTGTTGTTCTTACCCTGAGTACAAAGACTTGGGGAAGCAGCTCTAGGCAGCTGTTTGGGAATGCTCCATCAAGCAAGGCAACTGACATATTCAGGAGGGAGTTTAACTTCTGAATCATCAATGAGTGACTGAGAAAAATTGTTAACTCCTTTTACTGACAGGGACTATAAACCAGATTTCTGTCTTCTTTTTGTTGTATTTGTTTAAGTTTTTAATCTTTTTGCCAGTAGCCAAATTCTTTGCAGTATGCTGAATGCATATCAGGGTTTTATTTCAGCCCCTCTCAGGATTTGAGTATATAAATGGTCGAGGAACTAGTCTCATTGATACTGATTCCAGAGAAAATATCTTTCTCCTGCTGTGTTTCCTTCATCTGTTATAGAGGAGATTGTGAAGAAATTTCTAACCAACTGTGTCTTTTGTTTGCATTATCTTTTGTCTAATTTTATAATTTCCTTGTCATGGGAATTGCATTAACTCTATATGTTACAGGTCTCAAGAGGAAGCATCATCTTCCAGTGTGAGAAGAGCACTGTGGAACCAGTGGAAATACTGATGTTCTGTTTATGATGCTGTTCCTGCACTTGCAAGGCACAGTCTCTTTTTAAAAGAGGTACCATTTTCAAAGTCTTAAATCTAACTAACTGAAAATTTCACTGGCATGGTTGCACAAAGGATTTAAGAACTGGTCATCTGCAAAGCAACCTAAATATATGTGTGTTTTTAAACAAGTTCACTCCTCTCTATAAATGCCAAAAATTAAATTATTTTTGCAGTTCTATAGGAAACTCAGCTGCTTTTCTAGATTATTCTTATTTTTGCTCATTTTTTCTTTCTTATTTCTTTCTTATTTCTTATTTCTTATTATTTATTTCTTATTTATTTCTTATTTCTTATTTCTTTTCTTTGGCCACCACAAAGTCTGACAAATCATACTGCATTCTTTAGAAAAAACTCGTTTAGGGGATAAAAATGCAAAACCAGCCTGTAGGAGCTTCTTTATTTTCAGCATTCTTTGAGGCTGACTCATGGTTTAGCTTTTTGTTTATCCTCAATGAATGACATCCACACAGAGCAATTCCTCTAAGCAATATTGTTCCACTTACTTTGAATAACCTGACCTACACAAGGTCATTATAAAAAGCTTCACATAGAGCAAGAATTTTCTGTCCTGAAAACCTCTCATCAGTCAAGAAGCCAGAAAGAATGTGAACAACTTCTGTTTTGAAGTGTCAAGGGAAAAGGTTTGAGTAAGAAAATACTTTAAAATGCACAGTCTTGCTCCAGCTGACCTGTGATACAGCTTGCTGTCCACAGCCTTTGTATTCCATAACAATGTTAGGATATGCTGGGGCTTCTGTGGCCTCACTTCCTATTGTAAATCACAGAATCATTTAGGTTGGAAAAGACCTCTGAGATCATCAAGTCTCAGTTGTTAATGCAGCACTGCCAAGCCCACTGCTACCTGTGTCCCTAAGTTCTACATCTACACGTTTTAAACACCTCTAGGGTTGGTGACTCGTTCACTTCCCTGGGAGCCTGTTCCAGTGCTTGACAACCCTTCTGGTAAAGAAATTTTTCATAATGTATTGCACTGAAACCCTCCATCATCTGAACTGCTATAAACACTGGTATTTATATACAGAGAAGGATAAAGTGGCATCTCTCTTATGACAGAGGAGGTCTGCTTCATTGCACAGAATAATAAGCATTACTGTGGATGCTTTTGTGAACAAATCAGATGAAAATCCAATGTTGAAACCACATTCCTGTGAGTCACTAATAAATAAAGGACACCTGCTTGAATGTATGGGTACTACATATGTTTCAGTTCAGTTCCATAAACCTTCTCTTATTTCCCTGCAAAAGGCTAATTTCCAGCTCTTATGCATTTCTCTTTGTCTATATTAGTTGTGATATTAGTGATATATTAGTGTTGTGCCTTTTCAAACTGAGACTTCTGCCTATATATCAACTCTTAGTAAAAGGAAGATGTAAATGCTGAAAGGATTCTTTTGGCATAATGGCTATTTAAAATAATTACCATTTAGTGAGGAAACAAGCATTAAAAGTAAGTCAAAATTTGATCACAGTTAAAATCTTCTTTAATGAACTTAGAAATTGACAATATTTATATGGATCCCTTTAAAAAATCACCTATGTTGTTTCTAGGTATTTTATGTAAAGGGTCTGGATCAACTGCTGCTCCAGCTGCTGTAGATCCTGTGTTGTCAAAACCAGAGCTGATTTCTAAAACAATTTCTGAAACAAGTAGTAGGTGGAAAAACTGTTTTCCTTCATAAATGTGTAACTTCCCACCTGCAATATCTGGGTATATTATAAAACATCAGGTCAGATTTAAGGATACAGTATTTGCTAATTGAAAGAGGTGGTATTGATTAATGAAGTCCACCTGATATATAAATAAATTTTTGTTTATTTATTGATTAAAAATTATTTTATTTTTATTGGCTATAGACCTTTTAAATCCCCTTCAAGAAAACTTTAAGTACAAACACCAAGGTATGCCACTTCCAAATTTCCAGGATCTGTTTGCTTGCATAAGTTCACTAAATATTTTATGAAAAATAGTATTTGGAACTGTGATTATATATTAATTTAAGGAACAATTGATGATCTAAATCATCATTGATTAAACTAAAATTGATGTTACACTTTTATATTGGATTTTGGGATTTTAATGATCTGCTTGCCTGGCTTTTTTTTCTTAAGTTGATGTGTCCATGAAGGAAGACACTTCTAGCCAATGAACAGTTTTTTTTTTATGATAATAATGAATTAGTTGATTTTTGAAGGAAAGAATAGAGTCTGTGGAAGAGTAAAAACACTTTTTTATAGGCTTAATGACCTACAGGTCAAAATATCAAAGCTGAAATATTTGAAAGTACATTTTTACTTCTCCTTTAATATAGCATCAAAATGTTCTTAGTCTTTTATTCCTTATGCTTTCTATTGATGGCATTTATTGAAGTAATTCTGGTGTTTCTGAGAAATGTAAGATTATGGATTTTTTCATATATATCTTGATCTTAGAAGAATAAATTGAAAAAAATGAGACAATTTTGTGGAATATCTTGACAATAGTTTCTCCAAATAATTTAAGATGAGCTGTAGGTTTAGTCCTCATAGATTCCATATTAGGGTAAGTAAATGTTCTTAACAGAAAATCTTTGTGTCTGCTTCTCAGAAGCCTTTGTATTTGTTGGGAAATTTTTAGACTAGTGATAATATGTTAACTAAAAAGGATGACTGTTTTATGTTTTAAAGGGGAAAAATTATTTAAAAAATCAAACAGACAAATTTGGCTTGCAAATCACATACTGGATCCAACTTACTCATGAATAATCACTGTTTCCTATTGTTTGTGTATTTTTTATCTGCCTCTTAGTTTTCAGTCAATGGATTATAATTTATGTCAATATTAATGTCTTCCTCTCTCCTAACATACTATTTTAGGGAAAGACAATAAAAGAATATAGTATATTTTATGTCACATTGTTCATTAAATTGTGAACAGAGGGAAAGTACTTTTTATTTAATATTGACCCTTCCTGAAACATACCACTCAATTTTTTCTTAAGATGATTTTTATGTATACAAACTTTAAATGTCTGAATTCTTATCTCTGTTCTCCCATTGAATACAAGCAATTGTTTTTAATATTTTCTTCATATTTATGGTACTTACCAGGGCATATGCTCATCCATTCTGAATGTTAATTGATGGCAGGGTTCAATTTTTCTGTCATCACATGGGATTTGTCAAGGACAGACAGTAAAAACTAAGAGCTGGGAGACTGCAAAACATATATCTTAGCTGAGAAAATATTGTCTTCCATCACAGCAGGCTTTCAAGAGTATTAGAAAAAAGCTATTATTAGGAAACTCCCTTCAATACTTTTAGTAGTTTGAAACAGTGACACTCCTGCTACAAGTGTATATGGTACAATGTTGCTGAGTGTACTAACACTGAAGCCAACCTTCCCACCCCATTTGGATCAATTATGTGTGTACATAATTTATCACTCCAAATCTGCATATATTGCTTTTCCATGCAAAATACAAGTTCTTGCACAATGCTTCCAAGTTCAATGTATCATGTATTGTAGCGTTGTATTTTGAATGTCTGTAGTAGCTGTTACCTGATATTTATACAATGCAGATGCTGGGCAGTCAGGTATGTGGGACTGACAGCAGTTTTTGACTATTATTTCTCAAGGGAGTTTGAGAAGCTATGTAGTTTTGAATGGCTTATTCTAGTCTTTTCCCTCCTGTGAGTAGTTCTATAATGCACCACCCTGCCATGGCCCAGGACACATTCCAGCCCCCCTGGGACTATCATTCCCATCCCAGTGACACTGGAGCAGCACTGGTCTCCAGCTCCCCACAGCCTTGCCCTCCTGAGCAGGGCCCACCCACAGCTCTGCATTCCCAGAGAGCTGCCTGATGCCCAGGGGCTGGGGGTGTTCCTGCTGCCCAGCTCCTGGCTAGGGTGGAACATGCACTGGCTGACAGGCCCTGCCCAGATGCTTCTCCTAGGGAGCTCTCTCCACCCCAAGTGTCTGACCCTGTGGGACCCACCAGCCTTTGTGGTACTTGGGTAATGGGAATGTTTATTAAAACCATATTAATTAAAAAAAAAACTTAAAAAACCCAAACCAGAACATAAAAAAAATCCTTAACTGAAACATTTCCCAAAAGACCTTTTCTTCCAAGCCAAACCTCACATTCATAAGACTTTTGTCTTCTGTGGCAATATGTATTAAATTCAATAGCACAATATGAGTTGTGAGTCAGCCACCATACTCTGAATCATCAAAATACTGCTGTATTATTACCAGACGTTAAAACCTACATCTTGTTTGAGTAGGAAGAGTAATGTAAGTTTAAGGAATCCTTATGACTCAGTGGTGTGTGTAGGAAGCAGTGTGGTGTTGTGTAATGGGACGAACAGCCTGGAATTGATCCTGCCAGTTTTTCCTGGGGAAAACCGCCAGAGACTTGAGTTGTTAAGTCAATGTTGCGTTTTAATGAAATTTTTGGCACATCTAATGCTAAAAGTCCCCTGAAGGGAAAATATTGTAAATCCAGCTGGTAGTGCTAGAAGTTAGGTTCGTAGGTTGGGAAGGAGGTTGTTGCTTGTAGTGTTTGTTGGGAACTGGGGAGAGGTGCTGCTTCCTGTCCTGTGGGATTGGCCCTAGGGAAGTAGGGCTGGGAGCTGCCACCTGGTTCCTCACTGTGAGAGGGTGCTTGCTGTGACTGCTGGTGCTGAGCCCTGGATGTGAACAGGGGTGCAAGAGTACTTGATGGAACCACTGCATGAATACTTGTGTCATAAGTGTAGTAAGTGAAATGGACCATGAGCAGATATAAAGGGGAATATACAGGCCATGTGGCTTGTGAGATATATGTGTGTTTCAGTATGGGCCAATACATCATGAACTTCATGACTGTGTACATAAGTGAGAAAGGAAGCAGTTGACAAAATGTTTATACTGAAAATAAAATTTTACTTCAAAGTCTGCTTGTAGGCATCAGTCAGTTAGGCAAAACATGCTTTTTTAGTTGCTCTATGAGTTTCAGAAGCTCTGTTTCAAAGATGCTTTCAGGGTACTTGCACTTGTGAAATATAGCTAAATATACTAGTGAAATATCTATTTAATAATGATACAGTTATCAATTGAGACTAATGCATATGATAACATTAATTTTGTGTATGTGCATGTGTGAGCTTTCTCTTTCTGATGCCTCTGAGAGTAGTTCATTAAATTAGCAGCCTAAAACTGGAGAGTGTTAATAATTTCCATGTTATTTATGTATACCTTTGTGCATTGTACAGGTTGTAGCCTATGTAGAATTATCATTTCTCTGTTGGGTTCTCTGTTATTTAACTTTTCTGCAGGATTCCACTGAAAGAAAACAAAAGCACTTCTGTCCCTCCCAGTTCTGGACCCAGAAACAATCCCACTTCTGTTAACTCCTGATTATGGAACTGGGCCAGCTCAGCTACATTTCTCTGTTTCCAGAGTATGCAACCAAATAGTTCTACTAAAACTAGGAGAAAGTTAGCCTGTGAAACAAAAGAGCACTTTAGAGAGATGATTTTGTAATCTTAAAGTGTATATTTTTCTCCCATAATGTTATGCATCATCAAAAGCTGATTTGAATGATATTCTTCTCCAGGGATAAAGAAAAGGAACAAATATAGCCTGCAGTCTTCTGGCAAGCCCAGAATTCCTTGAGGCTTTTTGCCTCAAAGCCCTAAGCCTGTTTTACTCAGTTTTTGATTGTTTTAATTGTATGTTTCTCTTTCCATGATTTTTTTCATCATCCATACAAAAGAGTTGATTCTCAGAGTTCTATAGATAAAGCCTGGAGAGGTTATTTTCCAAAAAAACATCTACTTGCATGTTGGCCACCCTGTAGTGTATTGAGAAGTCTCTCTTTAGACAGGTAGAAAAACTCAAGTGATAACAAACCATTTAAGAGTGGGAAAGGTTGTGATGGAGCATAGTTGATCACATCAATATGGAAGCTTATGACATCTCAACATTCCAGGCAAAATATTTTATGTGGAAGTGGAGTTCAGACACCTAGAGACTGCTCTGTTCTGTGACTCAAAGTGGGGTTTGATTTATGAATGGGAATGATTAGGAAATTCCTTTTGAAAGCTCTGTTCTGGTCACACTTAAAACAGTTATGTGCACATATAAAGTTCCAACTGCTGAGCCTATTTGCAGCCTTGTGAATACTCATGACAGTGAAGTCAGCAAAAACTGCTGACAATTTTTCACATGCAGTAGGTGCTTGAGCCTTTGCATTTTTAACTCATTTGTGAACTATTGTACCTTTTTGACACTTGCAGGAGGAACATTTGAGACTACAGTATCTTAATTGAAATCCAGAGTCTCCACCTATGTTGTGCTGCAGGAGGCAATCATGAAAAAACTTTGACAAAAACAAAATATAAACATGGGAGCAGAAGACAGTTTGATCACCAAAGCTACTGTTTTTAATGGTCTATAGAGGAAGAGGAATGCAATTTTAAATCTCACTAAACTGATGAGTGATCTTTCTTTCTTGCTCTCTTCCTATTAAATAGTTTTGAAATACCTATGCTGAGAGCACAATTTAACAAGATTCTAATCTGCCTTCTGAATATCCCACAGGGCAAAACCAATAAACATTCAAGTGTGATTTCTAAGTTTGCCAAGACAAAACTGCCATGTATATGAAAGTACTGAAAGCCACATGCTTTATAGCTGCTATGCAGGCGAAAGGTGGGAAAAATGGACCTTGTAGACCACCTCTACTGGAAACTAAGAGTGTTTGTATGAGCCTTAAGGGAAGGTTGTTCTGTGGTACTGACAGCGTTAAAATGATACATTTTTTTAATGTATTCTGATTGCATTTGTTTAATAGTCTATAGAATAAACTCTCTAGTTTATTTATTTGATCCCAAGATTAGCTCTGCTCCTTAAAGCATGGTGCTAACAACACTGAGGGTGTAGGTTCAATCCACATATGGGCCATTCACTTCAGAGTTGAACTTGATGATGCTTGTGGGTCCCTTCCAACTCAGAATAATCTATGATCTACTTTAGGTTACCATACTTATATTTGGAAAGAAATCACTATCTTTAAACCCATAGAACAGAGTCTTGGTTTGTGGTCATAGTGCTAAATTATGAAGCACTCAAGCAACTTCAGTATCTCTACTGGTCTTTTCCGTATAGGGTTTGCTAATGAAAACAAAAGCTATGGATGTGACATTTCTGTTCAAGATATTTGTATGGAAGCAAGAGGGAGAAAAATAGAGATTAAAGAATTATGCTTCAAAATATTAGATGTTAAAGCCCATAATAATTTAAATTCTATGAAATATTTTTTTATGAAATAGTAAGATATTTCTGAATTTTGTCTCTTAAAGATAACTAAGAATTCTGCCATTGCCAAAGTTAACTGGGACACTTTGTTGTGCTTTTAGGGACATAACAATTAAATGTAAAATCATAATCTCAAAGATTCAATAATTCGTGGTTTTTTACATGAAAAATTAACTGAAGTGCTTTTATTCATCAAATTAGGTACAATTCCAATGTAATAATGAATTCAGTAAAGATCTTTTACAGGAGTTGGTTTGGTATATCCTAGGTGAGATGTTCAATGAGATTCCCAAGTAAAATCTAAGGCTCTTAAAATTAACAAAAAATCCATATTTTATTATAAAATTTGTATTTTAATTTTTAATAGAGAAAACTAAAATTGGAAATTTAAGACATTCCACAAGCCCTGTTTATTCCAGTTTTCTCCTGACCATTGTAAGCTTGTGTGACTGATTTTAATCAGCTCAGTAGCCTTCTTGCCTTCTTGGTTGTAGCAAACTTTGCACACTTTGTTCACTCTGGAGAGTTTATTTTCTTTTTTTTTTTCCTGGAGGGGAGCGTGGAGGCTTGTTTTTTTGGTTTTTGGTTTTTTTTTTTTTTTTTTTTCTGGACATGTTAATGCTGTGGTGTTAAGGATGCATTGGTTTCCTACATCCAAGGAACTTTCTGTAACCTCCTGTTTTCAGAGATACATGGCATGGAGTCAAAAAGCTCTTCTGTAGTTCTTTGAATCCAAAATTCTGCTGCAGTCCTTTCACTAGCTTGGCATTACGTTCAGGAACACTTGCCTGTGTTGTCAGTTGTTCAAGAGGGTATATAAGAACTTGCTTTTTAATAGGCAAATATTTTATTGTTTTCTAAAAGGTCATTTCCTTTTTGCCCTTTTTAATGTTTGAATGCAAAAGTGAATTTTCTAAAATGCAGGTTGAAGGAAAGCAGACAGGAAGGGTTCTCAGAACTGTATTTCACAGTCCTTGACTATTTTGATGCTAGTGTTATTATCTCTTTTGAAACAGAAATTTGCCTTTATTTGCAAGTCTCCTGAAATTGCTTCAGTTTTCTTCATATTTCAGTTAATAAATGAAGCATCCCTACTCTCCCCATCCTGTCTTTTATGATACTCTCCATATATATAATATTCAGTAAAAATGCATGCAATTTTTCTGTCTTCCACTGTTTGCTAATTTTGTTTTCAGTGTTTAAATCAATATTGAGGTTTGCTATGAACAGTTGTGGTCAATTTATCTATGATAAATTATCTTTTCATCAATGTTATTAAATGCAGCATTTAGACTATTTGCCAATTAATGTGCTGTCATCTTGGAGGAATTTGTGTGAAACTGGATTGCACTTGCAAAAAGAATTCCTGTAGTTTCTTCAGGATACAGATAATTACATTTAGGATTAATCTTCTTTTCTCTCCACTTCTTTCTCCTCCCCCAACAACTTTTTTCTTTTCTCCTCCCTCTCTGTTGATGTACTCATTATTTTCTGAATGAATGCCAACACCGTAGCAGATTTTTCAAAGACTCTCATTGTAGCAGACATTTTGAGCTATGGCTTTGACAGATTGCACATTTTGAAAGTGCGATACTGTAGCAAGCTTTTTAGTAAATTTGGCAGACTACATACTGTCTTGAAATCCACTGATGAAAAGTGAAAAATCTATTAGATGTAGGTTGGCAGGATACATGTGACCTGCTGACAGGCTGTGTACATTTTTTATTTGATTCTAGGAGCAAGGAATCCAATTCTCAGGGGTTTATGAAGAATTGCAGTAAATGTCACTTACAGAATGAAAAAACATATTGGAAGAATTAGATTGAAGAGATGACTAAAAAAAGTGTTGCAAAAGTCTTTGTCTTACATACAGGGATTTTACTTAAATTGTAGCTGCTGAGTTAAGAACTTGCTGGACAGCTGGGTCCAGGGAGTGGTGGTAAATGGTGCTGCATCCAGTTGGTGACCAGTCATTAGTAGTGTTCCCCAGGAATCTGTGTAGTGCCCAGTCCTGTTTAATATCTTTATCAATGATCTGGATGAGGGGATTGAGTCTACCATTAGCAAATTTGCGCAACGCCAAGCTAGGGCAGAGTGTTGATCTGCTGGAGAGTCGAAGGGCTCAGCAGAGGGATCTGGACAGGCTGGACTGATGGCCAAATCAAATAATATGAGGTTTAACAGGACCAAGTCCTGGGTCCTGCACTTTGGCTGCAACAGTCCCCTGCAGGGCTGGGGACAGAGTAACTGGCTGGTAACCAGAGAGAGACCTGAGGGTGCCAGCTGACAGAAGCTGAATATGAGTCAGTGTGAGCATCCTGGCCCATATCAGGAATAGTGTGGCCAGCAGGACCAGGGAAGGGCTTATTCCCTTATACTCAGCACTGGTAAGGCAGCATCTTGAGTACTGTGTTCAGTTCTGGGGCCCACAATTTAGGAAGGATGTTAAGATGCTGGAGCATGTCCAGAGAAAGGCAACAAGGCTGGTGACAAGTCTGGAGTACAAGTCTGATGAGGAGCGGTTGAGAGAACTGGGGGTGTTTAGCCTGGAGAAAAGGAGGCTCAGGGGAGACCTTATCACTCTCTACAACTGCCTGAAAGGAGGGGATAGCCAGATAAGCATTGGTCTCCCAGGCAATCAGTGACTAGACAAGAGGACAGTCTTAAGCTCCACACAGGGAGGTTTAGGGTGGACATTAGGAAGATGTTTTTCACAAAGGGGGTTATTCAGCATTGGAATAGGCTGCCCAGGTAGCTGGTGGAGTCACCATCCCTAGAAGTGATTAAGAAAAGACTGATGTGCTACTCAGAGCTATGGTCTGGTTGACAAGAAGGTATTAGGTCACAGGTAGTACTTGATCTCAAAGTTCTTTTCCAACCTAATTGATTCTGTGATTCTGTGAGATGATTGGTAGAGAATAGATAGGAACCACAATAGTAGTATATGTTATAGAGCTAAAGAGCTGCTGTGATGATGTCCCGTTCTTAAAGAAAGAATTTGCAAACAGAGGAAATCCTTTCATTTTCCAGTGCTTAAAATATAGTCTTAGACTTGGAGTTTCAACTTTCCTTTTTTGATGTTGGGACTGGCATACTCAGCATTCCATGATTGAACTGCAGGAAAGAGCTCAGCTTCCAAAAGCAGAAGGGGTTTTACAACAGTTTATTTGCAGGCAGAATGCTGCTCTGAGGAATTTCCTTTCTGACTTTGAAACCTGTACCCTTGGTGGCTTCTCAAAAGGTTTATCTGTTATACACGGTCTTGTATGAAAGGGTTAATACCCGGTGCATACAGACACAAGAAGCACCCTGTGTGTGCCTGTGGTTAACCTGCTGTGTCATGAGTATAGTTCATGTACTCAGGTCATGAATCTGGCAAAGGGGTGACAGGACCCTCCTCTGCATCCTTGACAACATATTTTTACCTCACCTCCACCTTTGTACTGGAATTGCCTTTTGGCAGCTTATGATTAGTTGAACCAAACTGTTAATCTAGCTCAAAACTAATAATAATGCAAAACAATAAAGAAGTTAGCTCACAGCTGGATTGTGGGGCTCAGTGACACATGGATAATAGTACATGTGCAAGAAGAGGAGGAAATACATTGTTAAGGAGGACGAAGAGCTAAATTTTTGTTAGTGGCTTAACTTTGCAGGTTTCTTTAATTCTGTGACGCGTACTCATCAGAGAAATAGTTGGCTTCCTAATTCTTACCAAAACTGTTTTAGGACTTAGGGTGATATTCAAACAATCACATGTAATAGTGAAGGCATCTACATTGCACTTCATTGAAATGTGAATGAATCTTAATAGTTGTGCTTTCATTCCTGTCATAAAATTTCTACCCTGGATAATAATAGTAGTGGAATATTAAAACAGATCTTACCAAAACAGGTAAATTGTCTATCACATTTTCTGTCTTGTATGTGTTTGGGTCTTTCACGTTTCTTGCATTGCAATAAGAATGTACTGTTCTGTAATTTTAATGCTCTGTATTTCCATTGAAAATATGTATCCTTAGCACTGTTGTGATGTACCAGTAAAAAAAGACATAGAAAACTTTACTTATTATGATTATTATTTACTTATTATGATTAACATTTACACAGGCAGGCTAAAGCAGATATATTTCCTTTCTTTTCAAGTTTTAGGAATATTAAACTGGAAAGAGGATTGATAATGAAATGATGAAACAGACTGTTTAACAAGAGAAAGGATTATAAAATTTTTACAATTGAAAACTACTGATTTTGGAGTCCATAACTTGGGTTTTAATATTCAAAACTGATTCCTGCTTCTAATACTAATTTTGTGTCTCAAAATATGAAATAATGAATGCATTTTTCAGATGAGAAACAGGATATAGGAATTATGATTCCTAGCAAAGTCTCTAAGTTAAAGCCCTGGGTTCTTATTTTTAAGACTTGAATAAGAGACCTTAGACTGTTTTAGGGAAACCTAGTCTGTTTTAGAAACTGGCACTGGCACTGGATATAGTGCATAACTTAAAATGTCACAGGAAGATGCAGATAGAAATATTCTAGGGGCCTGGAGGTGTTTATAGTTTCTCTGAGTGAGGATGTGAAAGAGAGAAATTACAGACTTACATAGATGCTTATAATGAAATTCATACTGATTTTTTCATATGAGACATGGCCAACTGCTGATACTCAGTGTGGGTCTCACCTACGAGGCACTTGCGCATAACAGATAGATATCCAAGAGAAGTGTTGCACAACTGTAGACCACCAAAAAAATCATGGCCATGAGGAAAGGATCTGAAGATGCAAAGAAAAATATGTGGAAAGGTGGCCAGTTTGCCCAGTTGGTCACTTATATGTGAAGTCTCCTTCCCAGCACAGAGTCCTCCCATCTCACCCCAAACCTTGCATCAGAAGCTGCTTGACAGACATGGGTCTGGCAGCCTGCTGCTGATGTGTAAGCACACTGGAGAAAATTAAATTAAAAATTAAAATTAAAAATACGTGATACAGAAAGAAAGAGGATAGGGGCAAAGGATGTTAGAAGATAAAGGTAAACAGACATTGCTAGTAGGGAATTTAGAGACACTGGGGTAAAGTGAAAGGAGTATGCATATAAGAGCAGAGAAGGAAGATTCTGGTGTTTGGCATCCTTCACCTTGAAATACAGGGGTGTCTGATGAGTGGGTAACTGTTAGAGGTTAGAGAGATAGAGATGGTCGCTCAAGTAGTAACATTCATAAGGTTGGGTCTGACAGGGTAGATGGTCACACACAATCAGCTATAAAAATCAAGATGGCATTTCAGTTTGTGTTATAAAGGAGATATTTGGAAAGAGTTAAGGTGATATTTTATGTGTCTGCTATAAACAGCACAGTATTTTTCTCTGAACCTCCTGTGTATTCTATTGTGAAGGGCAGCATATCAGACAGAATACAACTTTTCTTTTTTGCTTAACTATGTCAGCTCCCAGTTTAAGTATGAATTTAGAATAATGTACCACCCATCAATCACAACCTCCACGTCTTCATACTTTCCTTTGTTGTCATGTTCAGTCTTAAACTAGCATGTTCCAAATATGTGTCAGTCTTTAATCAGTGTAGCCAGAATGGCATCCAACCTTTTGCAAGTTCTAGTGTACTTTTTCTGAACTGACATCTGATCTGTCAAATTCACACCCCTTGAAAATGTGAAGATGTAGGCAACAGGGTTAGTTTAAGAATTATGTAATTGTGAGAAAAAAATGTATAAATACTTTCCAGTAAATTCTTTTTCTTAACACCATATATAATAATTCTGTTATTTCATCATTTGCATTAAATGTGTGTTTAAAAAAAATAATTCCCCAAATTAAACTCATTCTCCCAATATAAATACATAATATAACCATCCTTAGAAATGAAGGCACTATCTTTGGGAAAAAATAAAATCGCATTGATTGCAGGTCCTTGTTTTAAGGAACAAGATAATTATGAACTATAAGGGGTGACTTTCAAAAGGAGAAAAAAGAAACCACAGATTTCATACCAGTGGTCCTTGTGGCTCTTAATTTTTTTCTTAAATGCTCTTTCCTCTTTGAATGCACACTAATATATTTTACTGAGCTATGAAACTACTTTCTTCAGTTCACTGGGGAGGAACTGACATTCTTGCAGATGCATGTGATCAAGCTACTTATAGAAAGAACTGAAAATTCCTTGCCAGCTGCATGCATTTGTATTAAATTCAAATGTACAATATCTTTGGACTAATCAGTTTTGTCCTCGTATGACATATACAGAGGCATCTGTGAAGAAGGACTGCAACAAAATATATTAGGGACTGAGATGAAGAAGGTGTCCACATGTGACTAAGTGCTAAAATTGCCTCGTGAACTGTTCACTTGCTCTCAGGTCACTGTTCAGAAATATGAAGCCCAAATCAAGGCCTGTTGTGTCTCAGAGATAGTGACAGATGTGATTAAACTGTGCATAAGTCCTTGGAAGAGCTTGATTTATCAAGAAAATGAATGACTGAAATACAATAATAATAATAATATATATATAATATATATAATATATGTTATTATATATACATATATATATATATATATATAATATAATATATTATATATAATATAATAATACTGAAAATTATGAGTTCAGTTTATGGTAAAGAAACACTGACTCCTGAGTAGCACAGTAGTTGGAGTACCTATTCAGCAGTGGAAAATATAGGGCTGAAATTATAACTTTTGTTAAACTGACATGAACCCTGAACTCCCACTTCACAAAAGAATGCCATGGCCTGTATCAGGGTACAAGCAGGCAGGGTGAACAATTTCACCTGTGACAAAGGGTATAAGAAAGAATGATCAGCTTGAGACACCACAGAAAAACAAGTGGAAACCTAAGTATGGACACTCATGGGGAATGTTAGAGAATGAGGAGAAGGGATGTGGCTGGTGTTGCCTATGTGTTCTGTGTTAAGGACTTACAGAAGGGATACATCAGCAGCACTGGATAACAGGATCACTTCTCACAACAGAAAATCCACAAAGAAATGATTTGATTTGATTAATATAAAAATGCCACTTGAAAAATTTACTCATTCATTTACATGACTCTTGTCCTAATCTGAAGCCCTCTGAATTTAATGAGCTTTTCCATTTACTTGTACAGTGTAGTCTTAGACTGTAAATTTAAAATTGCCTGTGCCTCTTTCCAAGAAGTGCTGTATTACATTTCAGACAATGTTTACTGGTGATGATATGAGATGTCATTTTGATTACAAAAAGAGGCTCTGCAGGGAATTGCTAATAGTGACTCTAATAGAGAGTCAAACCATGAAAGACTAGAAGGACTAAATATAAATTATAACTGTGCTTTAATTTACAATTCTTGTCTTACAAAAAGTTCTCTGAGGAATCTTTTAAAAATAAGTCATCCATATAGCTCTTTTTAAAGGAAAAAGGACTCTGTCAGAATGAAACATTGCATTGGACCTGTGGACAATAATAATATTCAGATTATTTTCTTTTAATATTACAGTACAAAATAAAATATTTGAAATACCAAATAAGACATTTAAAATTGAAGGACTATAAGACTGATTCTTTTTCTCAGCAAAATGTGGTTTCTTCCTTTATTGCATCTGAGAGCAATACCATATTAACCTCAGGCAGCATCAGCCATAAACTTAAAGTGACAGCACTATGTTCCTCAAGGGAGAATGTGAAGATGCTTCTTACATTTGCATCAAAGATCAAAGCACAGTTTGGGATAGGTGCTGACTGAATGTACAAAATTCAAAGGACATTTAAGGCTAATAGCTCTAATTAGTAGTTCACCAGACTGCTTTAGTGGCAGAATAAGAATTTCATACAACATAACATAAAGAAGGGAGTCTTTGTAGCTGAAACTAAAAAAAAAAAAATCTGATTTCAGGAAAAAAATTACCAACTTTTTTGTTTTTATTGCTGTTTTTTATCTACTAAACATAGTAGAGTATGAAAATAAGAGTCAAACCAAGATTTATTGTTGTTGTTTGGTTTGTTGTGGGTTTTTTTGGTCAATATATACTTCTCACCTTTCAAAATAGTAACAGCAGTTTAAGATTATAGAAGTAATTTTCAGAGTATGGCAAGAAGCCATATGCATTATCAGATAAGTGATAATTTGTCATTAATTACGCCCTGTTCCTTTGGGTATGGCAGGAATAGGCAAATCAAATCCTGTCCACAGCTCATTAATAGTGGTCTGAGTCCTTGGGCAACAGGAGTGCTTGCTGCAGCCTGTCATCCCGACTTCTTCTTTTCTCTCCATGCACTAAGCAATATTTAGATTGCAATCAAGAAATCATGCTGTTTAAAATCATCCTATTATCATATTTATTTCTTAAATTTCATTCCTGTGGTGAATTTAACTATCTGCTATTTTATGTAATTTCTTATATAAAGCCTCAATTTTAGAAATAAAACACTTAAAACCACACACACTAGCATGGTTAAAATGACCCTTTGTTCCCTTCTGCCGCTTACGCAATTTGAAATTCTGTATGCAGGAAGTAAGGCTATTTAATACTCTGTGAATTTGCACAGAAGATTGACCCAAAGTGATATTATAGTTTTCCTGTAATTGCAATGCATAAAAAAAAAAAACCAAGTTCAATGACTTCTTTGTCTCTGCTGTTGTTTAAAATTTGTCTTTTAAAATAATAAAAAAAATCCGCTTAGAGAAATGAAGAGAAAAGGTATCAGTTGTGACCACAGTGTAAGAACTGTAATATAATATATCTAAAAACTTATTTGTCTTTCTCTATTGGCTAATATCTGATTTGTCTTTTTCAATTGGTAAGCTTTCCTAAGCTCTGAGCTCAAGCCAAGTAATCCTTTAGGGATGGACAGATATGCCTAAAAAGGCAACTTGAAGCCAGATGGCCCTGGGGATGTTGTAAAATGAGTACATGTTTCAAAAGAGAAGCCCAAATAAAAAGAAAAAATCTGCATGTTTTGCATTGCTCTTTGAGCTGGCATACCCAGTCTGGAAGCACTGAGCTGCTTAGACATTTTGACATATGAAATTACACATGCAGTGAGCTGGGATTCTTGGTCTAGAAGGTTTTCCAAATGCCTCTTGAAACAAAGGGAATATTTTGCATATTAAATAATTTTTCCCTGTAGAAACAATAAGCCCATGGTAAAATACGGGATTGGTGTGGAGTGGCAGCAGTATATAGCAATCTCATACCTGACTTGAGTATTCAGCAAAAGAGTTACTCTGAGAGACTTGAGATGTCCCACAGAACAGTCCTCATTTCTTGCTATTTCTCTGAAATTCTGGAACAGGCTATTTCCATATCTCAACATATACTTTGCAGCAAGTTTTGAGAGTAAGCACTGGATGCTAAATTATGAACACTAAAAATATGACCACAGAAAAGAATGTTTTTTGGACCTTTCTTTATCCCTCATTAAAAGCACAGATAACGGAAGATTGCTCTTAGGGGAGAGCTGAAGGTGTGGATGAATCTTTTAATTAACAATTTAAAAGAAAAATTATTTTCTTTGTGCATATCAGCTTATTCTTAACAGTGATCAAAATGTTATGCAAGGGACAAAAAAAAGGAAGTCTGAAAGCTGGCATAACATGTTATACCTGTGGTTAGATTTCAGACATTTTCTGTATGCAATTTAAATACATTATATCTTTGTACAAGAGCATATTTAGGAAGTCGGACATGAAGAAATTATTTGGGGGACTTGACTTACCATATTCTTATGCATTTAGTAATCTTTGAAAAGTTCCTGTTAAAATGAGTGTCCAGAATTAACAATAGTTTTGCCTTTTTAAAAAATTTCCCAATGTAACTGCAAAAATGAAATCTACTGCATTTTTGCAGAAAATCCACTGTGTTTTTTATCAATTCAATTCAATCCAATCCAATTCAGTTAATTCAATTCAATTCATCCCAATGAATTTTTTTCAATAAGAATGCTATTTTTAAAATATTGCCTTTATAAAGATTTTCAGAAAAGAAAATATTGATGTAAAACTTGGGAACGGTGACTTACTATTTATTGGTGTGAGATGCTCCAAACTTTCTTATAAAATAATGGGCCTTTTCTGATGTACATATCTTCAATTTCCAGACTCAGTTATTACTTAGGGATGGATCAGCCACCAGTTGCCTTGAGTGTCCTTTCTCCTTTTATCTTTCCAAGGTGGCATTAGTAGTTATGTCTCCAGGCACAGCAGGAGCAGAGAGAAACAGGGAAGAAAGAATATCAGCCAGTCTGTAAATATCTGGGCTATAAGCACATTTTGGTATGTTACTATGTGCTAACTGGTTGTTAAATTTTAGGGGCAGCCAGGAGCTAACTTCATCTAGTTAATAAATGTTAAGGCACATGGTCATGGAAATCAAAATGTTTTCTCTCCACACCAAGTAAATTTAATCAGATTACATAAATAAGAAAAAATAAATCTTTGATCAAAGCCATCTTGACACTCTATTAAGTACATCTATTGAAGTTATGTTTCCTAATTGTAGCAGCTGTTAATGAAATCTTAGGCTAAGAAAGTGACTATGGAGAGTGTAAGTTCCATATCTGCTGAATGCCTACTTATAGTTTAAGGGGAGAGTTCAATTCACAGCTGTCACATATGGACATGTTGGAATACCATCACAGACCCTTGCTCTTTTTCCTGTCTCTACTATACCTCAGAATCGAAAAGCTTTTTATTAACAAAACAAGAAATTATAATGAAAGTCTTAGCATAAGAAATATTGTTCAAAATGCAAAAGGGCTTCAATAATTTTTTCAGTAAAGTGCTCTGTCTGTTTTTGCCACTTATGACTAAGAACTGGCTTCTGTGTGAAGTAGAAGAAAGAGCCCTGCTGATGCTGGATTGATGTTCTCCATAGGAACGTGAGCTGCAGAGTTTTGGCAATGAAAGCAGCTTCCATTGTGGGCTTTTTTTCATTTTCTATTCCTCTGTGTGTGTGTCTCAAGAGCCTAGCTGCTAAATTAAAAGCTGTGATTTGTATTCAAATTGGAGATGGAAGAATATCTACTAACTTTCAATTTAATTGCTTATGTTGCTGAGTGGGTTGTGTCTGAGGTGTTTGTTACATTGCAGAGTGATGATTCTGAAGCTAGCAGAAGACTGCTAATACCACTTAGAGACTGCATGTTTTGCTCAGAGGGGGAAACCTGAACATATTGATTTATTCCTATGTTTAGGATACAAAGAATGAAAACTGTACCTTATGCGTTCTGGGATCTATGCCTGAACTGAACAGACTAGATGAACTGTAACAAATGCAAGAACAAAGCAGTCTGTTAATGATCCATTTTAAAAAGAGAATGGAAATATCTTTTGTCAGCTGACAGAAGTGTCTGAACACTTAATGATATGAGTTTTGATTCAGTAGAAGAATTATCCTATGAACAGCTGGGAGGTCAGTTTAGTGTTGTTTACTCTTGCCTTTCTTGACTTCTGTAGACCAAATAGGCAAAGGGAGGAACTGAACTTGTTTAAAAAATTGAAACAATTAAAATTGATAGAGTGAATCCTTGTCAAAAGTGTATTTATAGCTGTGTTTCAAGTAGGAAAGATGAGAAATTCATCAAAATGAAAATGGGGACTTGAATAGATATAATAATGAGGATGTTCCCTCTATATTACATATATCGTTCCATTCCATTCCATTTTAGATTTACAGATGTTTAGTGTTGTACATTTTTGCTTGTGGAAATGAGACAAGAAAAACTCTGTATTTTGCTCACCAAACTGAATTGAAAGTAAACAGAAACCCACTTGTAAGTTCATTCTGCTGATTTGCCTAAAGTTTGTGAATTCAGTAGAGAAGGCTTGTGGTAGTGTTTCCACAGACAAGAACGCACGTGGCTTACACTACAGGTAGAGATGGTTCTCTTTTCTGGGTTAACCACCTGACTCATGAAATGGAGGCAAACACTAGGGGAAACTAGAGAAATGGGGCTTCTTTAAAAGCTTTTTCAAATTACTATATGAATGTCCTTTTAATCCTCCCCAGGGATTTGTAAGCAGATGCCAGAAATAAACAGCTGACCTAAGGAAGAGAGTTCTCCCCTGTGCATCTGTTTGTGCTATAGGTTTATGGCAGTACCGAGCTGTGGAAATCAATCTTTTGTAATCTATGCCCTTTATGCTTTACTCAGAGGGCTGCTGTCACATCTATAAATAATCCATTTGTGGATCTGTTTGAAGATAAAAGAGGTTGGCATGCAAAAAAGCTTTGACGTGCTCTCCAGTTACTTATCCAAAAGTGAATACACAAAACCTGTTTTTGGGTTCACCTGATTGATTTAGATGTTTTTTACTCTAAAATTCTGTTGATGCAGATTGCATTTTCAAGACAAGGCTTATAGTACAGGCAAGAGTTAAAAATTTATGTTGCCTATAAAATCTTAGCAGAATAAACCTGTCCAACTCTATCCTGTAAGCAAGGGCCCAGTGTATAGTGGTAACACAAAAGAAATATAAAAACCTGCAGGTAGAGCTGTTTACGTCTGTGTACTGTACTTCCCCAAAGCTATTCAAAACAGGGGGAGGAAGGGTTGGTAACATTTTGTTTTAATGATTGTATTATTCTCAAGTTTTTGCAGTTTCAAGTATGTTGACTAATTGAAAACTAGCAATCCTAGACTAAAAAAAAACCCCAACAACCCCAAACATCTGTTACTGTGGCTCCCTTTCCAGAAATGGCTACATTACATGATAAGCTCTTTTTTTTCCTTTGTTAACAGCATTTGTTTTGAAGTCTTGTTCATTTGCCACATTGTGGTCCCTCCTCCTTTGGCCAGGTGGAACTGCCTCTGCCTTTTTGCCTCTTCTCTGTTTCCTTGGAAGAGCAGAAGTTTTCCATATGTATTTAGGTGACAAGCCATGGATGAAAGATATATTTTATTACTTTAAAAATATCTTTATTTTTCCTTATCTTTAAGAACAAGACTGTCTTTGCAGTGGAGCACAGAAAGCTGAAGGGCCCTACGACTTAATATAGAGAGGGGAGAGGACTTTTACACTTCAGAAGTGTGGTTCTCCCATTGTGGGTGTGAAGGGCAGGGGGACCTTTATCTTATAGTCTTACTGCTAATTGACCTGACTTTCTGATAAGTGTCCTGTCTCTTGTGTTTTTTTCAATGCTGGATCTCTTTGGAGACAGCATTTGTTATTTTACTGAGGTGATAGGGACTTCTAATGATGCAGAAATCCAACTCTTCTCCACCATTTCCTTTGAGACTCTTAGCTTGCCTGTTTGACTATTCTCACAAAGCCTTGTGTTGTCTTTTTCTGACTTATGATCGCTTAGGAAGATATCTTGAAAGTTATGTTAGCATAGGTTCTCTGATTTTGCCACAGTTCCCTTCTATAAGCTTGCTTTTAAAACCAAAAGCAGCAAAACAAGGTAGCTGTTTAATGTGCCTCTTCCATTGGTGGGTAAGGGCTGGAAGTGCCATGTAGACAAAGGCTGTTGTCTTCTGTGTGTCACATAACAGCTCAGTTTGAGCTAAAAATGGTGCTGTGAGGTACCTCATCTTGTTTTCAGTTTGATTCTTATCTGCTGTTTTAGGTACTGCTGTTACTTTTGGCCCAGGTAAGATCAGCACCCTTAGTTAAGTGGATGTCCTCAAGTTTCACTGACTTTTGAGTTTGAAGGAGAATTTAATTTTTCAAAGATATTTTGTAAATTGAGTGATTGGTGTAAAAACAAGGTCAGAATTCCTTACTAGAAAAGAAGGATAAAAACAAAAAAAAAGGATGCCATCAAGGCTGACACATTGAAAAAGATTATGTAGAAAAACGGTAAGTACAATACTTCCTACAGTCAGGGTCCAAATTATTCAGGCTGATGAACTGACTTAAACTACACCCTTTGCTCTGTGAAAGTGTATTGAAAGCACACATTTGTTTCTATTATCCTAGGTCCTAAGAAGAACTCTATAGAAGTAATTGGATTTGCCATTGTAAGGATGGCAGCAGCACTATCACCTTGTGTAACTATTGTGTTCAGCTAAGGTTATGTTGATGTGATTAGCATTTTGTGAGGTTGGACCTTCTTCATTCATGGTATTCTTCACAGCAGTTCTACCAACTCTGATCTCAGCTTCCATTCCAGTTTTATTCCTTTCCCTCTTTCAGCTTGTCACAGACAAGAGTTCCTCACATTCTGCTTGGGTAGTTGCCTTTCAGAGAAAAGTATTGCAGAGATATTCTAGACTTGGACAAGGAATTCATGTTTGAGGAGAGGTCTGAAATTAAAAGTACAGCTTACAGAATTTAAAAGAATTTTTAGGAACTATGGTTTAAAAATATTTGCTTTATTTCCTTGCTTGTGGTGGACTTGTTCCTTTTAACATTCTCAGGAAGCATGAGAATAGCCACTGGTCAATTAGCTTGTTTGGATGCAGTGAGCTCTGCAATAGCAGTGACACAGACATTGGAGTCCTCAAAAAAAGCCCAGGAGTTGTATCTGATTGGAGCAGCTGAAATAGTAATGAGCAACTGGATAGGGCAGAAAGAATTTACAAAGAACACACTCTCCAGATCTTCCTTGGGTGCAATGAGTTTTAGGCCAATGTTAATGCCATAAGCACCTCCATATTGTAGAAACCATGTGTCTATTTGTGTGCAGGCAAATATCTGCTAAAATTGACATATTTGTAGGAGCTACAAAATGCCTTCATAAAACTTCTTGCTAAGTATATTGACTGTTCTAGGTTAGCTAGCTCTAGAGATAGTTCAATATCAGATCTTTCTGGAATTAGTGGGTTCTGCTGATTACAGTTCTGTGTAAAGTTTTCAGGAGGCTTGATATTAACCTGAAAAAAATTGGAACTTCAGCTCTAGCTTTCAGCTACAAGAAGAAAGATGTTATTGACCTATTAGGAAAGTTAGAAAAAAGTGGCACCTTAGAGTATTTGATTTTGGTTTATAATTGAATCTCACAAACTCTACAGAAGTTTGTTTAGCTTTTGCCTTGACCTTTCTGAATATTTAGTATAGGTGTTGTTTTAATGACATACACACCTGAAGTAACTATTTAGAGCCCTCATTATTCAGAAACTATAACATAAGCTTCCAACTAAACTTTGTACTACATAACGTACCATAACATCTGGTAATAGAAGACAACTGTAAAGGGCTTTAGACAACCATGCTGTGCTTTACTGTTGACATAACAAAGAGACACATATGGAACTTGGTGTTCCTAAAGGAATGTGTTGTTCTGTAAATAGAAATGCAAAATGGAGAAATCCAAGCAGTTAATTTCCATTCTACATTATGAAATTAGAAATATGCTGATCTGAATAGGAACTGTAAAAATGCATAATGCCTTTTGACAGAGATCATAAATCATGGGCTTTTCAAGGCTATTAAAACAAATTCCATCCACATTGGCAATGCTGTTTTTTAAGTGCTTTTGTTAACTAATGACTTGTGCTATGTTCTGAAAAATATGGTCTCCCTTATCAAATTATTCAAGCTTTTTTAAAAACTTAATTTCATACTCAAATTTTCTAATGCAGTGGATCTAAATTTATTGATACATTAACTATAATGCTTTTAAAATCAGGAGGAATGTCGAAGATAAAACCTATGTATACACTGATATTATTATACGGTCCACTAGACAGTAAAACAGAGATGTAACCCCAAGTATTAATTTTTTTATATAATACTTTTTCACTGTGATTAATGTGCTTTGCTGTGATTTTCTTTTTTTTTTTTGGTGTCTAGATTTAAAAACATTTTCAGATAAATTATCTTGGAAAGGCTTTACGAAAAGTTCTGACACTAAAAATCTTTTTTTTTCAGAATCTTATGTTGAGTAATATTTTCTTCAGAAACCTGTTAGTTAAGTGTTACTCAGCATTAATAAGAGTATCAAAGTTTTCTCCAATGATTGCATGGAACATATTGCATTACTGAAGACTGTTAAATGAAGAGAAAGGCTTGCAATGTTTGTTCTTCAGAAAACTGAAAAGAGCTTTGGGTGTCCTGAAAGCCTACTGAAAATCTTTCTTTTTATCTCAAAAATGAAACACTAAAAAAGCTTTTATATGTAATATAGGAAAGGACTCAAAGGTTCTTAAAACTCTCAAATGTTTTTCTGGGGGTTCATATGTGTAACAATAAAGACTCCAGTCCAAAAATGAAGCTTTGCTAACCAGACAGGACTAAAACTTTTTTTTTTAGCAGTAAAAGATAATAAAGGGAGAAATGGTTAATTTGAATATCTATATTTATGAAGATGGCATTTATAGACTTTGATGTTTTTCCCAGAAATGTCAAAGCATTTTACAAACACTCATATAACATAAGCTGCCAACTAAACTTTGAAAAAACAAGTGTGTATTAGTATTTCTACTTTACAGAAAAATGAGAAAATAGCAGAGCAGACACTGATTTTCCTGGGGTTGCACACAAAAATCACTGTCAGAGTAATGGAAATAACTAAAATTATTAATTCTTGTCCTTTTTTTTAAGCATGGAACAACAGCTTCTCCATTGTGATTGAAATCTGATATTAAATGGGGCAAATGACAGAATGAAGAAAAAAACCCACGTTAATATTTCAAGATAGTGAAGTCTCACTTCAGGCAAAATATATGTGAAAAGTTGTGTTTTATGATTGAAGTAGTCTTTCTTAGGGCTTTTTTGGGACATGGAATTTCTGAAAAGGTGTTCAAAACTATCCTTGAGTTGCTGAAATTTGCTCTGAATAAAAAAGTCTGTGCAACTCTTTGTGAATAAAATAACCTAGAAGATTATCCTGCATTTGAGATGTAGATTTATAAGACCATACTTGTTTGTATAAGACCATACATATATATATGTATGGTCTTATACATGTATAAGCTAAAGCAGAACTATCTTCTGGCTAGAAAGAAAGGAATGTTTCAGCTGGCAGAGTTTATAAAGCTGGTGATCAACCTCCGTGGTTTTATGTCCTCTGTTAACCCACAGCTATGTTTATAAACACCCGTAGGTGAGGGATAGGATCTCAGGCTCAGAAAAAAAAGCCAGGGAACATTGTCTTCGTGGTGTAGACAGGAATTGAGAGTTGTGGGAGTCTCTTCTCTGCCTCTTTATTGCATGATCTAAACCAATGTTTACTTGTATTTCCAGGAAAAAGAAGAGGGAGAACAAAGGAAAGCAAGGAAAGCACTCTCTTTTCCTGTTACCCTTATGCATGTGTCTGTAGGTCATTTCATAAGCAAAGTTTAGCCCAGAAGCTTCTTGTTCAATGCAGATATTGATAGATGCAGATATTGATATGGCAATGACAATGTAGACCTACAGATTTTAAAATCCTCACATCATGCCTCTAGGAGGAGTTTTATTGTCAGTCTCAGTTATGTTGTGCAGTTATGTTATTTAATTCATGTTACTATCTTGGCTGATAAATACCACCTACACTACATTTGTGGTTTTTTACATTTTCCCCACTCTCCTTAGCCGTCAAGTCAAGCTTGCTGTCACTTTTAGCAAATCTTTTTCATCAAGCAGACCTTAAAAGCCTGTACTAATACCTAAATACGTATTGCACAGGTCCTGGCTTGGTTCAGAAGAAAATGTCACCCTGCGTCTTTTCATGTCAAAAGAGATAATTGCTCGAGTATCATGAAGCAGCAGCAGCTCACAAAAAAGTGTTTTCAGCTAGGCCAGAGCCTCTCCTTTTGTCTTGTGTCACATTAATATTCCAAATAGGATAATCAACAAAATAGCCAACAAGAACTGTGAGTCTGAGAGTCAATATCCAAACCCTCACATGATCTCCCCTGCTTCATCCTGAATAAGTGATACTGGTGGATGCAGCACTCTGGTTGTCTTTTTCAGCTGTCTCCTCCAGACGGGTAACCCACTGCTGTTTCCAGTTTGATTTAGTGAATATTTAAGCACTTTCAGGACTCACGGTGAGATGTTTTTTTACCTGTTTCTATGTCAGTGCATCCACATTCTTTAATTTCTCAGAAGAGGCTTCTGAAAGAGTTAAAGATCCAAGAAGATGGAGATTTAGAGATTTTGTTACACTAAGCTTAACTCCAGTGCAGCTTGAATGCTGTATAATTGATTGTTACAGTCAACACATTACTTAATATGTCCCCTTTTCCTTCTTTTTTTTTTAATAGCTGAGAATATATTTAGTTCATAGTATTAAAAATTGAAAATATCCTTAGATTTAGGATTTAAAAATTACATTTAAATAAGAATATGAATTGTTTAGGGGGAAAGAGTTTTCTCTGATATTCCCTGATTGCAGTTTATAACTTCTCTACTTCTCAAGCTGATTTTAATATTTTTCATTAAATTTGGTATAGTCTTTCTTCCCAAGAGACCTGCCTCTTCATTATAACCATTTCCATCAATGACAAGATCACAGAGCATTTTTAATGTTAAATAGGATAGAAGGATAGAAATTAGTACTTAAAGGGTGAAACTATTAGTATTTCTGAGTGCTTCTATGTATTCATCACTGCCTGATACAGATCAGTATTAATAATGGGACCAGCCAGACATAATCCATCTGCTGGATATTCCTTTTCTTTCTATGCAGTGACTGTCTTGTCTTCTTTCTCAGACAGTGCCTGCTCTGGTCTCCAGACAGGAAATCCAGACATGGCCATTCATCAATGCTGCTATAATCTGTCTGATTTTATTAGCTTTTGAATTTTATCACCAAAATGAAAAAGAAGGGGGGAAAAGAGAGCCCAGTAGTATGATTCTCCTATTCCTATGAGTTCTCCTCAATACAGAGATTCAGAACAGAAAAAAAATTTAAAAGTGAAAATGTACATGGCAAATTAATAACTCCCTTCTATCTCTTTCTCCCATACCCCATCTTCTGTTGCTCCCCCCACACCCCACCGCCCCCACCCCTTACTTTCAAGACGTTGATCTACATTTTTTTTATTTCTTCTTCAACAAAAACCTGCAGTGTACTGCAGTGGGGGTTTCTGGTTGATTGATATTTTCCCTTATTTTAGGTTTCATGGTGAATATTGAATATTCCCTGTTGTTATAAGACCTGCCTAGGATTGGGTCTTGTTTTGGAGAGAAGACATGAACAACTGATAGAAATTGAGTTATTTGGAGCTGCTCTATGGGCTGAGGAATTCCAGTGCCAGTGGTCCCAGTTGAATAAATTCCAGTTGGAATAACTGGTTGAGGCAAGGAATACTAAACTATGTAGAGACCAATGGAGAGAGAGGATAAGTGGTCTAAAGCCTTTGATTGTTTTTGGCAAAGTGACATAAATTGTTTCAACCCAGGGCACAAAAACAGGAAATCACTGAAGACAATTAATATTTTGGTTGCCTTTACCCCCATTACTGAGTTTTTGGTGAGGCAGGGAGGGTAAAATTTAGGCTGTGAAATAGTGTCTATCTTGGAACTGTGTGGAAATGATTAGGTGTTCTCAAGGAGAACAAGTCATTTGCAGACTCCTTTGGATATCCTGCTGCGGCAGTCTAGCTGAAAGATGAATGTGGATTCATAGAAGTGTGGTGTGTGCATGCAATGAAGGAATTCCCTACTTACTGTTCTTTGTAGAACTGTACAGAAATTACAGAGTAGTTGCTTGTCTCCAATTCTCCTCTCCATCCTGCTGCTGGGGA
Source organism: Parus major (assembly GCF_001522545.3). Classification (NCBI taxonomy): domain Eukaryota; kingdom Metazoa; phylum Chordata; class Aves; order Passeriformes; family Paridae; genus Parus; species Parus major. The sequence goes on along the minus strand of NC_031773.1, from coordinate 18,363,156 downwards.
GGGAAAGGGGTGGAAGGAAGCAGGGGAGAGAGCAAGCAGCATGCGTTTAGGAGTCTCTCAATGGAAGCACTAAATCGGGATAGTACTATCCCTAAGCCACACAAAAGAAACAACATAAGAGTAATAAATTAGCTTTCAAAATTATATTTATTTGTGTCTCCCTCTGCAGGGTATTTGAGCACCAGCCCAGTACACATCTGCTCTCTTATGCAGAGATTAGAAATGCCCACTTTATTGAAACAGAATCTGGAAAAGACATCAAAATGATATCTTTAAAAAGAGGTTGAGTAATTTTGGAACTTCCTTGATTCCATGATGAAATTAAAATATTCAAAAGTGGAATGATGGCAGTGGGATTTTTCCAGAATGATATATAGCAGTCTGTAGAAACAGCATTGCTCTGTGGTATGCTGGCTTTTATAAATTCACTTGCCATCACAGTGTTAAAGTGCCATTACTGTGGCTTTACTGAGTTTGCACTTTGGCATAGCATATGGAACAAAGCAGTAAGTATTCTACCAATAGAGATCAAAACAGCTTTTGTAGTACTTGATATGTCTGGTGTCTTGGTATGTTAGTAATTCTGTAGAGAAACGTTCATGGAAACATCTGTAAAGAGTCTGAAGTTTTGTATAGACTTATAGCATAAGTCTACAAGCAGTAGAATCACACATTTATATAAACCTTGCATAAAATGGAGCCTATGAGACAGAATTACTTCTATATTTTCAATTTCTCATTTTTTTGGAAAACCAAGAGCTGCTCCATTGCAGTTTATCAGAACTGGAAATACAGAAAATATGATTATTTGGCTGATCATTTGGCTGATCATTTGAAAAATCATATAGTTCAAAACTCAGTCTTTTTAGGTTCATAACGTAGCCACCAGTGGCTTGTGGGGTTGAACTTTTGTATACAGTGACTTTGTCCTCAAAATACCCATGTAGAAAGTGGGAAACTCATATTTGATCTTTTTGCCCTAAAATGTTCAAAGCTACTCCTCTGTCTTTCAGAAATTAACTCAAAATATCATGCTGCAATCTGTTTTCAGATTTTGCAGCCTCCACATCTCTTCTTGGAGCTGAGAGAGTATTTAAAAAAAAAAAGAAGGTAAGATTCCAGGGACAGGAAGACAAGCAGGAGAATAAAGTGAGGGCTGGTGCACAAGAGCACCTGGCTTTTAATTTGGTTGTCAGTAAAGTCTTGTACGGGTGAAGAGCAGTAGGTCACAGGTCTTGCTCTAAGGGCTGCTCCTTATAACTGAAGTACCATCACTGCTTCAGCAGGTCCATTTTGAGAGAAGGCAGTGCTTTCTAATAAACCATGTGTATGCAGGACGTGAGAAGTGTACTCCGTTATTCTGGAGTCAGGCATTGAGTAATTGTTACTGAAAAAGGTTTTAGAACTATAAAAAATACATTGTAGGATTACTAAAGTGTATTTGAAGTCATTACTGCTTAAATTGTGGTTTTAAGCTGTATGTGAAGATAGGTAGATCTGTGAAGTATTACAATGCACACATTAGAAAATAGTTCTTCAAGAAACAGTTCTTAAAAATTTATTTTTGTATGTTTTGTTGTCTCTGTTTTTATCTAATTAAAAAAAACTATTAATGTTCTTTATGCAAAAAGGTATTTAAAGTAATAACCTCTAATCAAATAAAATGCTCATGTATGAGGGAGTATGTAAGACTGATTATTAATTTGAATTATATAGATGGTGTCTCAAGGTATTTTTCCAGTTTAAGAAAATGCCTGGTTGTAGTGGTTTGACTTTGACTGTCTGCCAGATGCCCCACCTAGATACTGCTCTCTCATTTCCCCTCTTCTTATTCCCCTTCCTCTAAAGAACAGAGGAAGAAAATCAGATGGAAAATTTTGTGGATCAAAATGAAGACAAGGAAATAATTTACCAATTACTCTCACAGCAAAACAGACTTGACTTGGAAAGCAATTTAATTTATTATCATTTAAAATAAATTAGGATGGTGGCAAAAAACCCCCTTTCCTCCCCTCTCTGATTTTTCCCCCAGGATTAACTACTCTCCTTTGTTCCAAATCCTCAATTTCTTTTCCCACTTGTGTCACTGAATGGGTAGGGAATCTATAACAGCTCCTCGTGACTGCTCCTTTCCTTTCACACTTTCTCATATTCTAACATGGGTCCTCTCCAAAGGCTTCAGCCCTTCAGCAAACATCTGCCTTCTCTGCTTTGGGGCTGCAGTGTGGATACCTGTGCTCCACCGTGGTCTTGACCACAGCTGCAGCAGAATCTCTGCCCAGCACCTGCTGCCAGCAGTGGACACCTGTGCATTGGTAATCAGGGAGAAAGGGAGGATGCACTTATATAAGAAGGTGTATTTATAGAATCGTAGATTCACAATGTCCCTGGGGTTGTCTGCCAGATTTTTGTTTTTTTAACAAGAAAATCCATGATCATATGAAATTGATAGAGTGAGGTCTCCTACCAGCAATTTAACCTGCAGCAATTCAACATAAGATCTGAGTTTAGAAATGGGTGAGCATGAAAATGAAGCCAGTGAAATGCACATCTGCTAATTACTAGTGTATATACTTAGCATTCTGTGACAGATAGTTAAGCACCCACCAGTTTCTCTTCTAAAGAGATGAAGTCATGCACTAAGGCATGCCACTGTCTGGAGCACTTCACTTCCAGTGTGGATTTAAGTTTCTCTACTGAGTGCTTAGCTCTCTGCCCATGCATTTAGGACCAAGGACTGGAGCAAACTTATTTTCTGGTTAATATGTAATGTGGACATAATAGCCTAGAACAATTGGATGGCAGCAAATCAACTTCCAAGGATACCCTCTTCACACCACCCTGAAAGGTAATGGTCACATTCTGAATCCAGCATATCTTAGTGAAATCACATTCCCAAATGAAGAATGCATATAGACCTCTCCTTCTGCTAGATAGAATAAAGAGAAAGCAATTATTTTTAGTCAGAAATCCTCATTCAAACATGCAGCTCTGAATCATGATACTTTATTTCTATAATTTCCCAAACTTATCCTAGGAAATTATTAACATTAACTTTTCTGGGGTTTTGTATTAGTTTTAGCTTCCTACATACATAATTAGTGTCTTCATTTAGGTGTTTCTTCAGGAAATTTTCAGCTTGAATGGCTTATTTTTGCTTAAGGCTACTTAACAGGGATGCGGCTTTCCTTGTTTCAAGCTAGTGTGCTTAACAAAGGTATATAATTGATTTAACCTACATACATTCCAGTCATGGATTAGACAGATAAGAAATTCTTACTAAAAGAAGAAGTCAAGAGAAAGTAACCTAGGATGATTTAAAATAGGAAGGATGGAAATGAAATACGTGTGAATGGGCTGCTTTACCCCCTTGAGACAGGATTATTTACTTGTGTCAAACTACAAGAAAACGTTTCTAAGCTTGAAGATAGAACAAAAACATATAGCAGAGAATGTGATCTATATTCAACTGCAGATTGCTCTAGTTAGTTCTTAGTTACTGTCTTACCTGTCAAAGTGATATGTACAGGACTGTTACAGCAAACTTTAATCCCTTCCCCAAATGCTACAAAATATGTTAAGGGGAACGTAAATGTTTTGTAGCTGTATTGTTTCAGGAACAAAAAAAATGATTACTCCCTAAACAAAAGAATTAAGTAACAAATTGGACTAAAAACTATGTTATCCTTCATGTGAATATCTATTCCCACTTTAATGATGATTACCCCTTCAGTGTAGTCTTAAAAGGTCAGAGTTGAAAAAGGGCAAGACATTAAGGTCAACATTTCTTCCAGAAGATGAAATATGCATAGGTTGACTGGCCTTTGCCCTGCAAATACAGAGAAGTTTAAAAAATGTCATCATTAAGTATGACAAATACCATTGATTTTTCTTGTTAGATGAACCATCTGCCTTTTTGATGCTAGGATGAGTTATGTCTACTTCTTGTCAGTAGCAGTGGTGGTATTTGTTTTTTTTTCCTCTGGAATGCTCAAAATTTTTTCTCACTGAAGGTCTGCATTCCTAGAGCACTAGAGGTTTCTGTGGCCTTATGGCATGAACAAACCATTTGGCTTTGTTGGTGGTAAAGGTTACTGCTCTCAGCTCCTTGTTTTTCTGTCAAATATTATTGTCCTCAGACCTGCCTGCTCATATGAGCACTCCCTTTTTATTCCAGAAAAAATGAATTAGGTTAGCTTAAATAGTTTAAAATAATAGTTCTGCTGGATTGCCTTTTTTTTTTAAATGAGTGACTTTTGATGACTGAAACCTTTTAGAATCAGCATCATTTAGGTTGCAGAATACCTTTAAGATCATCAAGTCCAACCATTAACCCAGCACTACCAAGTTCTCCACTAAACCAGGTCCCTAAACACCGCATCCACACATCTTTTTTATATTTCCAGGGGTGGTGACTCAACTATTTCCCTGGGCAGTGTGTTCCAATACTACCTTTCCATGAATAAATTTTTTCTAATATCCATTCTGATACTATTGTCCCTTGGTGCAAGTTCAGGCCATTTCCTCTTGTGCTATTACTTGTTTCTTGGGAGACGAGATGTAACACAGCCTTCTTTCAGGTAATTGTAGAGTAGGATAAGGTCTCTCCTCAGCCTCGTTTTCTTCAGGCTAAACAACCCCAGCTTCTTCAGTTGCTCCTCATAAGGCTCATGTTCCAGACCCTTCACCAGCTCAATTGTGCTTCTCTGAACATGCTTCCAGCACCTCAATGTCTTGTAGTGGGGGCCCCAAAACTGAACACTGGATTAAATATGTGGCCTCACCAGTGCTGAGTAAAGAGCCCTGCCTTAATCCTGCTGGATTTCAGATAGAAGCCTGGATTCTCTTTGCCTTCTTGGCCATCTGGGCACACACACTGGCTCATGTTCAGCCACTGTCAACCAGCACCCCCAGGTTCTTTCCAACTGGGAAGCTTTCCAGCCACTCTTCCCCTGGGCTGTAGCTCTGCATGAGGTTATTGTGGTTGAAGTGAAGGACCCATTACTTGGCCTTGTTGAACCTTGGCCCATCAATCCAACCTGTCCAGATCCCTCTGTAAAGCCTTCCTACCATTCAGCACACCAACACTCCTGTCCAGCTTGATGTTGTCTGCAAACTGATTAAAGGTGTCCTAGATTTCATCTGAATCATCCATTAATATATTAAATGGGACTGGCCCAATAGTGATCCCTGGGGAACATCATGAGTGACCATCTGCCAGCTGGATGTAACTCCATTTACTACCATTCTTTAGGCCTGGGTATTCAACTATTGTCTTACCTAGTGAAGTGTATTCTCATCCAAGCCACGAGCAGCCAGTTTCCCCAGGAGAATTCTGTGGGAAATAGTGTCAAAGGCTTTGTTAAATTCGAGGCAGACAAGATCAAAAGACTCACTCATCTGCTAAGGAGGTGAAGTTTGTCAAGAAGGACCTCCCTTCCTAAATCTATGCTGTCTGGACATGATCTGGTGTCCTGCACGTGCTGTGTGACCACACTCAAGGTGATCTGCTCCATGACCTTCTCCTGCAGTGAGGTTAGGCTGACAGGCCTATGGTTCCTTGGATCCTCCTTCAGACCCTTCTTGTCGATGGATATAGTTTTCTGACCTCTAGTCAACCGGGACCTCTCCAGTTAGCCAGGACTGCTGGTAAAAAACAGAAAGTGGATTGGTGAGCACTTCTTGGATGGATACCTTCCAGCCCCAGAGACTTGTGTCTAAGTGGTATAGCAGGTCATTGGCCATTTAATCTTGTAATATGGAGGCTTCATTCTGCTCTCCATCACTGTTCTCCATCTCAGGGGCCTGTGTATGCCCAGGACAACTGGTCTTAAAGTCTGAGGCAAAGAAGGCATTAAGTACCTCAGCCTTTTCCTCCTCTTTTGTCACTATTTTTCCTGTTGTGTCCAACAGAGGATGGAGATTCTCCTCAGCCCTCCTTTTGTTGCTGGTGTATTTATAGAAATCTTCTTATTATCTTTTGTGGCAGTGGCAAATTTAATTTCTAGCTGGAATTTGGCCATTTTGGTTTGCAACATCCTTGTAGCTAGGCTGAGTTGCCTTCCCCTTCTTTCAAAGGTCATCAACTCTCCTTTTTATTCCTGTGTTCCAGTCAAAACTTTCAGTTCAGCCAGATGAATGTTTGCAAAGAGCAGGTCTGTGTATACCTGAGACAACCACAAGTGTACTTTACTCTTCAATCAGAATTTAACTCGCTTGTTTGCTGTCAAATAGTAGTATATTATAAGTTCTGACTATTTACTTTATCTCTGCAATAATGTTTTGGAGTGATTCCTTTGGAAAAAGATGTACTGATGCACCTGCAGTCTGTGTGATTTACATTTCATTTTATAATTACTAAGTCAATCAACTAGAACTTGGATAAATTATAAGCTGCCTTCTGAAGTGCATGGGCTTTATGCATTCAGAACACTACCGTGTGATTTATAACACTGAATTACTGTAACTTGCTCAAAATGGGTTTGAGAGTAAACAGATTGTTTGCTACAACTTATTAGCACAGTGGTCAGTAGTGCCATAACAAAGTAGTCTGGGTGTGTATTATTATGTCACAGTGGATAATGAGCAGAGCAAAAATAGACAGAGAATTTAATCAAATAAGCACTCAGTGGAATTTTTTTTCTAAAAGAGTTTCCAGACTGCTGTGAGGCACTAAATTGTTCTGCCATTCTTGGCTTACAAAAATGCACATACTACTCATACTTTCTCGCTGCTCTGAGAAGTATTGAAGTGGAAAAGTGAATTGAACTGTCACAGTTCTTGGAGCACTTCTACATTTGGGACGTGGCAGAGTGTTTAAGAAATCTCACTAAGTCAAGCACTAGGCTACTGCTGGAGTTCACTTTCAATTCTATCTCAGTATTATAACTGTCATTTTAACCAAACTGCGAGTCAATTATAAGCTCTAGACTTCTTGGCTCAGGCTCAGACATTCTTAATATTTTATTGTATATTTAAGGATTATGTTAAACATTATGGAATTTTATAGTTTATGAAAGCAATTTTTTTAGGGAGGAACTCTTTCATTAAAATGATTAAAATGAGCAGAAATTTTTCCTCTTCTGTCAAATTCTGTCATTTGAACACCAAATTCTAATCATGCCAATCTTTGGAAATGGAAACTTTTGGCTTAGCTTTTTTGTCTTACACTATTTTCTTTTCAACTTTTGGTGTTTTTTTTTAGTTTTAGTTTCTGAAGAACCTTTGTAGGCAGATGAAACTGACACCAGAGTAGTTTCAAAAATCCCCCTGATTTCTGTAGAAACATTTCACAGGTTTTCATACTCAGCAATGTCTGTACTAGTATATAAGAAGTAGCCAAGGAGCCCTAACTCTCAGGTTCTGTACTCAGAAGTACTCAGGGTACTCAGCAGTACTTAGGGTCTTGGACCAAGACTCTGAAACACTGAACTTAATAACAGTTTGTAGCACTGTCTCTTCAGGGTTTTTTCTTTGACAGTCTCCTTGTGTTTTCAGCCGTCCTGTGACAAAGGTTCCACGTGGAAAAAGATACATCTTTTATTGCATATCGCTTAGTCCAAGAAGTAATAACAAGTTTTGCTTTTCACTGAACCACCCATATATTTAACATCCATGGAGTAGGTGCTAAGGCAGCTCAGGGTCAGAATTTGGACAGAAATTTAAACAAGCCTTTCTAATGTCTTTTTCTAAAAAGCAGGGTTTGTATTTCTGCAGTCTACTCAGGAGGATTGCGTTGTATACTCTGTATGGTGGCTCGTACATATCACCTGAAGGTATGAAACCTCCCTTTGGTGGGTTTCATGGAGCATTGCCTACATGATTTGGACATGCTCCAATTGGAATCAGAAAAGCTGCCAAATGCTGTTTCCATTCACACTTTTCAGACCATTATATGTTTGATTTAGCTTTAAATTTGGGTGCTCTGACTGGTAAAATAGTTCTACAATTTTTTATTTTTTATTTTTTTATTTTTTTTCATGGGTTGTCTGACCATGCTCCTTCATAAGATCACTCCTCCAAGGGTAACTATGGAGGTTTGTGCAGATACATAATAGAGAAATGTAGATTCTTAGATTCTTCAATTCTCACTGAGCTTCTGTGCAAGTGATTCCACATAGCTGTATATACTCCTCTTTTTGCTGTCACCTTTGAAATCCTGCTAGTTGCTGCAGGAACTGAAGCAGCCATCTGTTTTGAGGAGTGCCTGCCCTGGACTACACAGAGGGATGTATGACAGTGCTCCAAGAATTGTCAGTGTGTGCAGTTCCCATTGTGATCCAGGGTTACTTGTGAATAGGTTGAGCATGCCCTTCATTGTGTCGATTCTGTTCCCTTCACTGATACAGAGGTGATCCTGTCAATGTTTTCTAATCACACAGCCACAACAAACAGGTTTAGGTGCTCAGACATCTTTCTTTCTGCTAGCCACTCGAAGCAGGAGAGGCAAGTAAGCAAACAGAAAGTTGCTCTGTATCTTACTGTTCACTAAAAGGCCTGAAGTGGGAATGCAGTGGGAAATCTGTTTTAGCCAGCTGAATGTTACTCACCACTCAGCAAATACCTATTAGGATCATGTGAATTCACAGGCTGAAGGTAGTTTTAAGACTCTGAAGAGAATCAATGTTCTTAAGGAGCAAACCTCAATTCTGGTAAAACATTTGTTATTTATTATTAATTTCTGTTTAAAATGCCACTGAAAATTTAGATATAATATATTTAGATTTTCCTAAGTAATTCTGAACCATGTACCTCAATAGTCCCATTTAAGACAACAGAGACACTCATGAAAATTTGATGTGCCTTCCTTTTTAGAATGGCATTTTGTTGTACTTAGGAGTCTTTCTATGGGTTATGTTAGCAATTTTCTTCGATAATTTGAGAATATTAGCATTTACTACTGCTGAATATAAGATTTTCCTTCTAGAAGGGTTACTAGGGTTATTTTGCTTTGACACTTTGCTGAGACTGCTAGAAACAAACTTGCAATTATTTTGTCTGCTCTAGAGCTTGATTTGAAGGAATCATAACAAGTTCAGTTTTCTTCACTGAACAATTTTGTTTAATAATCTTTTGCCATTTCTATAATATAGTGTTATATTATTGATGCTTACAAGTTTTTCAAGACAAAATATTTTTCTAATGGTTTTATTATGTATTTTATTTTGGCAAAAGTAGCTGTAGAGCACAATCAGTACGCTCAGATGCAATCTTAAACACTCTAACTTCCTGTAGTACCTGCAGTGCCTGTCTTGCCCTGCCAGCTGAAATTTTTTAGGTGCTCAAACTCTTTGAATACAGATTTTATTGAAGCAATTGAAGTCAGGATATGATTATATTTGAAGGTAATTTTTAAAGTGACCTGATGATTTGTGGTCAGGTATGATGGTGAAAAAAGAGTGAATAGTTACAGATTTGGTCATTTGTGGATTAAAATATGTTTGTAAGTGATGTTGTGGTTGCACACAAATCAAGTCTGAAACAAAGAAATGTGTCCAGACCTTGCTCGTCTCATGCAATCACAACAGCTTGATGTATACAGGCTCCTAAATGAACTTTTCCAAACAGTAAAGGAGTTGAAACAGAGACATTTTTTTATCTATCTCTAAAAGAAAGTACAAAAGAACCCCCAAACAACAGATATCTGTCTGATAGGGACATTTATTAAATATGATGAAGGTTTTAGGCCTTCTTGTGTGCTTGATTTGGAATCAATGCATTTTTTCTCAAGTAGACTGTGAGCCCATGCCTGCAGTCTTTTAAGAAGTGCATTTTTAGTAACTAGAACACAACATAAAAGCCAGTGCTTGAAGAGCAAAGAGAAGTTGTTTGCTTTATAAACAGCTCTTTTAGGTCATCTGTCTATATGGGTTCAACAATCCTCTGTCCTTTTTTTTCCTGCAGTTGTCATGTGTGCTATCATCATCTCTGTGGATGTGAAAGGACTCAGGGCTGTGATTGCTTTCCACACTTCCTTTTCCACACTTTGGAAGTGGCAAGCTAATGGTGTACTTGTGAATAAAAATGTACTGTGAATAATTAGATGCAGATAGGTAAATAACCTTTTACTCTCTGTTGATACATGAATATAGTAATCAAGCACATGATGGTTCTCTTTCACACATGATGGACATATTTAGAAGTGTATCAGACCAAAAATATGAGATGTTTGAATATAAAGGCAGTCACATGGGCTACTTTACACCAAAATAAAGCAACAAAATATAACATCTATAGGTGTATGCATAGTGATTATAATGTGATAATAATGAGTGAGGCAGAAGTGTTGGCTGAATTGTGCTTGTAATGACAGTGTGATAGTCTGGTTTGTAGGAAGAACCAAATGGTTCATGACCCATATAATCATGTATGAAAGATCATTTCTAGCCCTGCCTTGAATTCTGTGAAGAGTTTTTGCTCAGCTCTGGGTTCACAAGGGTTTAGAATATGCAAATTAGCTGGGGCTGCATTTAGGTTTCCCATGTCAGAAGACCAGACTGTGCTTTGAAATGACATTTGGGCCTACTTAAAAATAACAGTAACTGAAAATTAAAGAAATCCTAGCTCTAACAAAGCTTCTTGTATCAGCCAAGATGAACTACCCCATTCCTGTATGTTATATTATGTGATTAAAAAAGAAAAGCTCATTTCCATGAACACAAAGAAGTCCAGAGGAACTGTAATACTGGCAAATTTTGCTAAACAGTTCTAACTGAACTGTTAGGAAAAGTTTGCTACACAGAGAACAATGCAGGATATTGTCTGGGGCAAGGATGTACAGAACCATCGTTGAAAGTGCTTTAGAGTTATCATGCAACAGCCAGGGACTGTGGGAACTGAATAACTTTTGATCCTAAAAAAATTACTTTCCCAGATGTCAGTGAAACTATGTAAAATCAATCTACCTAAAGTTTCAAGAAAATAGACTATCATGTTCTCTGCTTTCAGTCTGAAAATTTGAATAATATCACCGACTCCTGTTATGTGCCTGCCAAGAACCATCTCACAGCAGGTCTTGTTAGACGAGATAATTCATTAATATAAAACAAGTGCCATAGACTTTTATAGTGCTATAGACTTCTTTGGGGTGACAGATGCTGTAAATACAAATCAATATTTTAAATTGCAGTGGTTCAAAATTTTCTGTTCCTGTCCATAAATTACTTTGGTGTTGTTCTTGGTGTGTGTGTGTGTGTGTGTGTGTGTGTGTGTGAGTATTGTGTGTGTATTTTGGGGGCTAGAGTGAGGGGGAAGAGAGAGAGATGGAGAAAGGAGAGAGAGAGAGGCAGAGAGGGAAGGAGAAAAAGAGAAGGGAAATTACTTTCCTTAAGAGATCTGAGACTATTTGCTGGACAGAAAATATATTTGTAAATGGTGAAAGGTACATTTGCTAAATAAATGATATCTTTCTCTTTTCTACAAGGTTTTCAGCAAGGGAGAATGGCTTTAGTATTTGGTGACTGGTTTTAGAATAATGTTGAGAGGCTGTAATCCTGCAGAAAATTCAGATACTTTGAATGGACAGACATGTGGAATAAATGGTTTATAGATAATCCCCTGTGAATAGACGTAGCATGTCTAAGGCTGGTTATGGATCTTCTGTGTTAATTGGTGAGAATGAAGTTGAGTTCTCCAGGAATAAATCAGAGCTGTCAAACAGTATCTAAAATGATAGTCATTTCCTGGTTGGCACAGATAATAATGCTAATGGCTGTCAGTGGAATCTTTGTACAAAAGATATTACATTTCCCTACTATTTTATTTCCTAGTAATTTTCTTATTTTGTTTTCATTGGTTACACTCTTAAAATATCTTAGAATCCACTAGTTAGCTACAAATAAAGCAGTGGACTGTTTTTTCTGGACTGGTTTGTTTGTCAACAATTGAAGAAGTGAAGTTAAACTGAGCCCATTTAGGATGATCTCAGCTCTTCTTGAAGGCTGTTTTCTCAAGATATTTCTTCCTATTTCAGAGATGAGTTTTGAAGATTTCTGGCCTGCAGGGTGCAGTGGGTGTACCTGACATCTTCCTCAAGTCCTGCAAATGATGAGACATTTATTTCCAAGGCTAGATCACCGCATCTAAAATTAGTTAGAGAAGACAGATCATTCCTGTTGACATGGCACAACATGTCAACATGGCACAACATTAGGTGAAGCATAAACTCCATAGAAACACATAGAAAAGTGTAAATGAGCTTATGCTTTGCTCAGGATTCTTGCAGATATAAAACTTTCCATTTTCTTATGTCTGTGTTATTCATTATTAAAATTTCAGGTTCTATTTTCCTTACTCCATGGTGTCTCCCTGGAATAGTATTTTCTAACATGAATTTTTCAGAGTCCTCAAATTTATTTCTTGTTTTGATAATTTTGCACTTTCCATATGTTGTGAATAGAAATTTGAGTCTATTGACTGCAAACCCAGATAGACAATCAGGAAAAACTCAGAAGGACTGAGAAAAAAATTTGTCATGGATTTCAATAGGACTTGCCCCCCTAAAACTTTAGAGACTTCCAGATCCATTTTTTTTGTCTTATAATGTGTCCAACCCTCTGGATTTCTTCCACTCTTTGTCTTTCAACTACTGTAATTTGACTTATGATATCTAATGATTAGTAGCATTCAGACAGGATTGGGCAACTAGAAACAGAGTTGGAAAAAAAAATTGAACTTTAGACTTGGCTAAGTATTCAAAAATTATTGTTTTTTAAACTTATTTACTTACATTAGATTGAACAAAAATTCAGATGTTGATATTTCAGATGCATCTGTAATTACAGCAATGCAATATTTGAAACTGTCTTCAGCTGTCTAAAAATATGTTTAACAACTAGAAAAGAAGGAAAGCAGAAAGAGCCTTTATTTCCTCAAGTGGAAATAGTGTGTTTAGGTAACTGGTTTCTTAGTATGAGCAGGAGATAACATTGTTAGAGCTTAAAGGTTTGGTTTTTGGATGTTTCTATTTTTAGACTTCCTTAATGACTTAATTTCCAGACAAAATCAGCAGTTTTTTAAACAAGCAAATATTAAGAAACACCACCTGGACAAGGACAGTAATTTGCTAGCCACCTGTGTATGCAAATGTGCCCCAAACCTACTTAGGACAGAGAGTTATGACTCAGATGCCACATCATCTTAGAGGCTCTCTGTCATCTCTGTCTCTCAAGGTGCTAAAACTCCCATTAGAGTCCATGTAGATGAGACCACAGGGGCTTGTGGCCATCTGAAACACTTAAGTCACATTCAGATATTACATGAGAAAAGCTGCACTCTTGTGGAGTGATTCCAGAGGCCAAGAAGAATAACAGACCATCTAGATGGAATTATACTCCTACCTTTGGATAATTGAATTTAGCACTCTGTTAGTATGGTGCAAGGAGAGACTAGGAATAGTCAAGGATTGTTGTCCACCACTGGGGATAATACATACTAGTCATACTGATAATGTATTAAGATGTTGCAAATGTAATGCTTTGAAGACCAGTGTGTTATGACAATAAATGTGTTTTAAAAGAATGTGACTCACTCTGATACTGCTGTAATTGACATTGTATAAATGCTTAAAGTGACTTAAAAGTGGCTTAAACTGCTTAAGTGAAGCAGTTATGCAAAAATAAGCTTCTTCATCAGCAAAAAGGAGCTTCATTAGCCGAATAAATAATTAACTGAAAATAATTCCCTTGCCCAAAATACCAAAATTGATTTACACAAACAATGGAATATATCATAGGAAGATGTTCTGTTCTGCCACTTATTGAGGAAAACAGCAAAAAATCTTATAAATTAAATAATTTTCAGACAGAATGTCTGACTTCACTCTAGTAACTAAAATATGATTTATTTGAAGTCCCATTTAGTATAGGCATTGCCTTGACATAGGCAGATGAAATATATAATTTGAGTACCTGTCCAAGCTGTTTGCTTCTGACCTTTCTGGGTATGCACTATTACTGTCATTACTATTATTGTCATTACACTATAAATAATGGTCTGTTACTGATGAAGAAAGCCTGTATTACTCTCTGAGTACAGAATGTGGTGTGACCATGGATTATTTTTATCACATATAAATACTGGAGGTAAAACTTGGTTAGAGTTTTACCAAAGACTTACCAAAGACTAATTCTGCGGTTGGGTTTCAGCAGTATTATGTCTTGTGATTTACTCAGCTGTAAAGAGTTCTTGAAGGTAAAATGCCATATGATACAGTATCGTCTGCAGCATGTCAAGGACTGATAACATTGATTTTACATAAGTGTTTATTGAAAATTATGAAATCAAGTAACTAGAGCTTACTATATTAGAGGTACAGGAGTTCTTGGACTGCTGTGAAGAGTATAGGCATCTTAAAACACTGGGAAAAACAGCAATTCCACTGGAGTCTGAGTTCAGCCAGGGCAGAGCTCAGTGAGATAGAACTGGTTTTTTTTGTGCTAGTATTTATACCTTTTGTGTTGGATGGATGTCTTGTGAGGTGATCTCTTCACAGGTACATCAGTACAATATGCCGGTTGAGTGTATTCCAGTATTTTACCTATAGATACCTACCACTGATTATCCAAAATCTACTGATCCTGTTTAGGTTTTCACCCCTCCCCTTTTTGTGACAAAAGAGCTAACAGGTCATAGAATGTTTAATTTTCTTTCAAGGCTAACAATTTCAGAGGTGAAGAAACAAAAATATATCAAAACTTAAAGAGAAATAAGAGATACAAATACCAAAATTTGTAATACTGAGAAAATGTCTTGTAAATGACAACTTTAACTTTCTAATATCATGTATGTGAAATGTGAACTCATTTAGCATTAACTTCTCTCTAAAGATATTATAGCAGTTTTACTCAGGCAAAACCTGATTTTATTTATAACTGTTATATGCATGTTTAAAACGGTCATATACTTACTAGTTCATTAAACTATTTTTTCATCAAAATTTTTTTAATTAGTAGTTATACATTCTAAACTTTGTGGGTTTCTTTTCTTTGACTTTTATGTTGATTATCATATAAATATACATACAGATATTTCGAATGAAGGCAGTTGGGAAATACTTTCTTAATTTCACTGTAGTATGAATTGCTACCTTTAGAAAAGTTCTGCAATAGCAGATTGCTGGTCATATGCCTTCCTGTATTTTGGGAGAAAAAATGCTATTTTTGATACTCAACAAATTCTTTGCTTCATGCTCTTTTCAATCAAAAGCTACCCTGTGCTGTGCAAATTGCAAGAAGTTGAAAAGATAACATACTCCATCAGGAATGTAGTGTAATACACCTGATACTCTTGAAGTGAAGCCATGAAAATGAAATGTCATTAACCCTAAATTTGTTCAGTTAGATAAACTCTCCTTTGAAGAAAAGAAGTTTCCATAATATAACATTATTAAGCACTATTTGTATGCTCACTTCTGTATAGATTTTTAATTTATACATTGTGCATTGTATTTTCAGATGCAACTTGAACAAGTGTCTTAAACATTACATTGAAAACTATAATACAATAATATATTAAAACAATAATACATCCAAAACTTTAGGGTATAAACACTAAGAAAGCTGTAATGATTTCAGAAGAAAATCTTACTATTAAGAGAAATTCAGATTGAGACATTCAGAGCAAGGAATCTAAATATCTGAAAGATAGAAACAGGTGTATTTATGACATTGGAGGGAGCAGGATCTATCCCTGCGAGAACTTTATAAACCTCTGACACATCCTGAGTCTTAGTTCCCTGCTGTATTCAGTGTGATGGACAGCACCAGTCAGCCACAATGGCCTGGAAAATACACTGTACCCACCCAGCAGCCCAGTGTGTGGGACTTCCTGCCAGCATTAGTCAGCATTGAGTGAGCACACATGAGAAAATACAAACTCTGTAGCATTTAATATGCAGAGATAGGCATTTTAGTTAAACTGAGATTATTTTAGAAACACTTTAATTATTTTTAACTTGCTTCAGGTTTCCATTGGAATATCACCAAAGTTTGAGCAATATAATTTGCAGGGCCACAGGTAGATATTATTGACTTAAGCTTTTTACATACCTCAAATGTGTCTTTATTACTTTGAAACCTGATATATCATATGCAGGAAGTTGAGCAGCTTACGTAAGTCCTTGAAAATCCATCCTATTGATTAATACATTCCTAGATTTAGGATTCAAATATGATATTATTGTACTGCTCATTTTCTTAAAATAAGCAATCAGTTTGCAACTGCCATTTCCATAACTATGCAAATACACTAATGTGCTTCTAAAAGACAAAGGTACAAAATTATTTTCAAACACTAGTCATTTAGATAGCACTGATTAGAAGCTTTATACATTATTAAGATTGTATAATGAGTTCTTCAGTTTAAAAAATGATTTTACGTCTAGATTTATTATGTGCTTAAACTTCTCTGTTAACACTAGAACCAGATGATCCACCCTGGTCTCTTCCAACTTTGCCCATTCTATGATTCTGGGAATCTTTGGCTTGACTTGAAACCACACTTGGTTACACTTATTCCTTTCCCTAGAAATACTTATGTGTTCCTTGTAAGTTCCATGTCTTACTATGTTCTCAAAATGCATAGTGATATATATCTTATTTATATTTTTATTTTTCAAGACAAAAATGATGTACAGATATAGTTTATGATTATATTTTCAACGGTGACTATACACTAAAGACCAGAGATCATAACTAAAAGTCTCAGATTCTTCAGTTCAGGAAAAAGATTTTATCACTATCCTTTTTGAAGATGTGAGTTGAATTAAGGACTAAGAATAGCTTTTAATGTGCAGATATTTTTGGTACTAGATAATACCTGAAAGTATTAATTAAATGGAAGTGAGAACTGCAGCAATTTCCCCAAGAGGTGTCTTCTAGTAGAAACATGAATGTGTAGGGAAGAAAGGAACTTATTTTTCAGCTGACTATTTCTAGAAATGTTCTGTATGAAAGACATAATTGTGTTAGGCTAACATTGCTGAGTTTTTATTTGAATTAGGACATTCAATTAGTTTTTTATTACTATTATTTAACCAAAAAATGTAAATGCTTTAAGCCCCACTAAATTATCTCTAACAGAGTTGTGAAACTTTCAGAGAAATGAGATGAAAAACAGAGTGATGACTTCACCATCTTTCTCAGAGTTCAAATTTAAATTTTTCTATAAACTCAGAATTGTCAGCTCTAAAATGTAAATTATGATATAAATAAATCCACCAATTTTTTTAATTGATTAATTATACAGCAGGATTTAGAAGGTAGTATTTTTCCTGCAGTTTAAGGTCCAGAAGTGAAATCAAAGCTATCTGCATCGTACCTGTAGCACTTGCTCAGGATTATGTGAAATAGACTTGTTTCCTTTTTTCAAAGTGCCTTTTATGCATTATATGCTTATATGCCAAGCATATTGAACATTCAAATAAGGTGAAGTGAAATATAGGGCATTTGAAGTACACAGCAGAATAAATTTGCCATTGAAGCATTTTAGAGTTCTTGTAGCTGCCTAAAGTGTATGTATTGAATAAATTCTTTTGGTAAGAATTAAAAAAAGTTGTAATTAACAAAAACAATAATATAAAAAAATCAGTTCATCATCTTCCTGGATCAACTCAGTTTGACAAGTGATAATTTAGGAAATTTATTTTGATTTAAAAACATAGCTAGTTAGAGAAACAGAAATGTAACTGTCTTGTTTGCCGTAAAAGAGAACACAATTTGAAATCAGCTCATTAATTTTACTGTAATATCTGATTTAATTTGGTTAATTGCAGAGTAGCACTGATTAATTATTTAATTACCACAAATCAGAGTCCTGTATATCAAGCCCAAGAAAAGTCTGCAGCTTTATTTAAACTCATTAAGATGCTATTGTGTGGGCACATGGGAATGACTCTCTGGAGACTGAGAGCAGAGACAAATGGAGCAAAGATTTCCACCTCCACACACTACAGGTCAGGTCTACTTTGTGCAGAAAAAGTCACTGATGGCTCCAGTTTTGGCTTTAGTATTTGCCATTTTGTGTTAATGCAAGTATAACAAGATGCAAAAGGCAGCATTCTTCTCCAAATGAAAGCATGGAGGAGTAGGTCTTCATGGCACATACACATGGCACTTAAACATGGACTGGATATCTGAGCACTGTAGCCTTTGGTAGCTAAACAAGGGAGTCTAGAAAGAGATTTAGGTCATGCTGACACTAAGAACTGCATTGCTTTAACTTTAACTGGATATATAGAGTGGGTTGGGATCCCTTAGGGTGTCTTGCTTGGATTCCATTTGCCACTTTAGAGGGCTCCAGAAAGCTTTTTATTGATCCCATGTCATATCTGCCAGTTCCCTGAGATCTGGCCTTACTCAAGGTCTTGGGCTATCCTAGGTGCCTTGTCCTATCCAAATTTGTGATGTGGTTTGTGAAAAAAGGAGCACAATCTGTAAAGAGCCAAGAATTTCTTGCCTGCCCAAGTGAAATAGGATCACAGCATGTACTGTTCTGGTTAAATGATGCTTCTGCCAACAGTACAAACTGACCAATTTAAATTACGGGGATGAAATTAATAATGCAATTAAGATATTTATCTCTTTATCTGTATATCTTTATATCTCTGTCTATTGAGGAGCAGAAGAAGCAGAACAAATCTGTCAGGGGGGTACAAATGAGGTGCCACAGGTGAACCCTTCTCTGGCTGTGCCCTCACTGAAGTGTGCTGTCTTGAAGACCATGAGCAGGATGAGCAGAGCTGCAGTGGTGACAACAGAGACCAAACTGTAGTAACTTGACTGTTTTGTAACTAAAAAGATCAGAGCAACTTGCGCTGTATGACCTGGGTGCCAGATTTACTGGCTGCAGGACTATGTGTGGGCAACAGAATAAAGTTCTGTATCCCAGCTGACAGCGGCTCATGGAGACTCTTTGTTTTGGGAGTCTTTATTTAAAACTGCTCCACCCAACTTGGTGGTTGGCAACTCCTGTCCAAAAATAGTACTGAAATAATCACTAATGCCATTCAATATGGCATAGTATTAAGCAACACTAGGAATATTTAGCAACTGTTTTAGCATGCCCTCAAGTAAATGTTTTTAAACTTTTCTTGCCACCAGTGCTATAGATGGGAAAAAAAAAAAAATTAAACCAGATCTAAGAATGGAGATCAAATACTTTGGAATTTATGCCCTATTCAATTTACTAATAGTCATTAATTTTCAGTGTAACGTGAGAGCCAGTTCCATTTTCTTGGAAAGACATTCCAAATTCTATATGAAATAATGGTCTAAGCAGAAATGTATGATTCTGTAAAATAGTGTAATTATACAGAATGTGAAATTTAGGAGCTCTTAATTCATGAAACGATTGTATTTTACTTCTATACTTTGCATAGCTATTTGATGTACAAAACAGCATGTGCATATGAAGATGTATATGCGTTTCTTTTATGAACACTGTGTGACACATTCAGGGAATGCAGTTAACAAAAAGATAAACTTGCTGTGCCAACGTTTTTTCTGCTCTTCCAGACTTAGCAGGGCATGTATTTTTATAGTTTAACAAGCTTTCCTATTAAATTTTGAAAAATGAATCTATTATTGACGTACTTGAAACATATTCAATTAGTCTTGATTTGGTATATTTGATTTAAAGGCATTTGATTATTTGTTCCATGTTCTAACTTGACAACTTAGAAATGGAATGAAATTAACCTGTCAGGATGGATTAATGAACAGATTTTTTTCACAAGTTTAGATGATTTACAAGAATTTCACTGCAGTTGATCTTGCCATTGAACCAATATTCATTTCTGAAAATGGATTAAAGGTCCATGTGATGGTATCCTATACTTTCATATACATATAATTAACATCCATTTATCAGAGGAGTGAAATGGCACCATGTAAAGCAACTAAGTGTTCTATACTATAATTAAAGCTAAATTGTTTCTTACATTAAAGAATGAACACATTTACAGATTATTAGTATGTGCATTAAATAGAAATAAGCACACCTGGTGGAATAACTAATTAATTGAATGTTCTTTGAGCCTAGTTTTATTGCTATAAATATCCTGTAAATGTACTACTTAGCTGCAGTACAGAACTATTTATTGACAAGGTGTGTTTCTCTGAGAGGCTTGGTGAACTGTTCTTAATAGCTCTTAATGAAAAAGTACATCAGAAGATACTTCTGTAGTCTGCTAGTAAACTCTGAATAATTCAATTCTCAATGTTCAACATTTTTCCAAATTCAGTTATCTCTAGCTTTGATACTCTTATAAATGGCAGCAGTGGAGGGAGTAGGTTTGAGTGTGCCTTTAAAAAATGGTTTCCATTCTGCCTCATCTCAGACTCCAGCTGAGGAGGAGTAGGAGAAACACCTTTTGTTGTAAATCATGTTTGGTCAGATTACCAAGGAAGAAAAACTTTAAGTTGTAACTTTATCTGCAGTAATTTTCTTCCTTCACTGCATATGGATCATTGTGGACAATAGCAGCAGAAAATAGTTCTAAAATATTTCATTTTCTGTAAAAACTCATTAAAAAACTTTATTTAAGCATTAGAAAGTGTATTTTCTGTCTGTTCAAAGGAAACATACAGAACCTGACCTATATGTGAAAATATGTTCTTGTTCTAAAATCTAGTGATTGCAAGAAATTTGTTTTGCAGTTGGATTTTGATTGAGGCAACTGACTGGCTCAATTGAGATGCCTCAGTGACTTTAATGTGATTAATGCAAAATAAGTATCTTATTTCTGTGCTGGGATCAGCTGAATAGAGAGACACCTCCTTTCAGTGGATAGATACAGTCAATCAGGTGGTTACACACATTGACTATTAATGTCTGAATTACTGCCTAGATTATATTAGGGGCTGCAATTTGGTTGTGGTCTGTAGTCAGGCTCAACTACTGGTATAGAGAGGTGAGGAAAAGATGGTAGAACTATGGTGAATAAATTGTTTGGGGAGCAAAACAGTGGATGGTGGCTTTGTTAAAAAACAAGAGCAAATGGAGAATAACAGCTGAACAGGGAAATCTGGCTGAGAAGCCAAAGGGAGATATTTTATCAAATAAAAACTATTTCCTCCTGTTTCCTATTGCAGCTGCAGAGTTACAATTACTCTGTTTTTAACATAAATTATTATTTTGGCATTTATTATTTTGTCAGCCATTTCTTGAATTGGAAAAATGCAAGGAAGTTTAATTGCCATATTTTCGAAGTCATGCAGAATCTTTCCTAAGAAAATTTGCATCCAAATTAAGTGAAAGACTCTTGGTAGTTTTAGAGGCCAAGAATTGATCTCTATATTTTAAAAGTACTAAGGAAGATACTTCTAAATTCTTTAGAAATCACATGTAAAATGGCTTTGTGTAAATAATCCTTCTTGATTCACTGTTGTAGAGTTGTAAATACTCTCCCTTATCCTATTGTTCTCTCTATACCTGAGAGAGCAATAGGATAAGGGAGAGTATCTACTGCTCCACAACCTTTTAAAAACCACAATATCTTAAACAAAATGGTACAAACTCAGTGATTTCAATTTTTGGGCAATAGTTGTAAGTTCCTATCAAGCTGCATGTCAAAGGTTATGTTAATTTTCTTTTGATTTACATAAGAGTGAATTTCATTTTATGCACAGCATGTTCATTTTGTATTGGAACAATATTTTAAAAAAGACAGTTCATTAAGTAATTTCAGTGTATTGACAAATGGGCAGGATTAAAGACTATTAAAACAATGACTTGTCAGTGTATCATTCCTACCACAATGCATTTTAATATTAACAAGAAAACTCTGGATCTCTTATGATGGTAATTTTAGATACAGTGATTTCTCCAGGACATTACTCTTGTAAATAAACTTTAACTATTCAAGTTCAGCAAGTTGTAAAATATAAGTTATCCTGATAATTTAATTGAAATACAATATAACACATCAATATTAGGAAAGAAAACTCTTACATCTAATATATTTTTGCATGCTTTCCATAAGAAGAAGACTTGAGCTTTAGCCAAGACAGTTTCTGTGACTTTTCTTTAATAAAATGAAAATAAACTTTGAAGTAAGGAAGTACTAGTTAAGGAACTTGGTAAAATTTCACCAGCAATTTGCACAAATTACTATGACTGCTTAAATTTTAGGTGGATTAGTACTAATATTTTATCTTGAGTAATCACATGTTAGTAAAAGTTACTGGACAAGGGTTAAAATAACCCTAGATCTTATCTACCTTGCAGTATAATGATTCTATTGAATTGATAGAATTCAGAATATCTTCTAATCCTGGGTAACCCTTTATCTTACAAATGGTCCAAGTTCCCGTTGTCTTTCCAGTTGTGTTGTCATATAGCCAGGTGGCTTCATCTTTTCTTATGTTCATTTAAGTGTCAGCTGAATAAGCAGCACGTGCAGAACATGGGCCTGAGTTCCTGAATACTCTGGATCAAGCTTGGGCAGATAGGAAGACCTCAAGGAGATCTTCAGATTACCATTCTGCTCTGTAAACCAGACTGGGATTGTTACCTAGAATCTAACTGCACTTCTGTCTACCCTCATGTACCTTCATTAACCACAGTGGAACTTGCCTGTGTGTGTTTCTGAACCTTCAGCTCCCTCTTGTCCTGTGCTCCCTTCACTAGAATCACTGCTATTACTTATTCACAGTGTGGCAGTTGAGAAGTGCCCTGGAGGGAGACTTATTCTTGGTATATGCACACACCTCATCATGTTAGTACTGAAGGAAGGCCTGGAAAATCCGTTCTTCCATTTGCCATCTTACCTTCTAATTGACCCCCACTCAATACAAAATTTATACAGCTCAAAGTGTTTTTATTTGCACTCATCACTCCTGAAATGCTGAAATAGTTTATATCCAATAAGAAGACTCAAGTAAAAAAGTGCAGATTATTGATTTTGTGCTTGTTTTGCTATAATGAGATGGTATCGAGGTACATCAGATTTCTGTTTATACCAAATTAGTGGTTTCAGTGTGATTTTACTCTGGGATTAGATATGTAAAGTTGAATAAAGTAGCTATGAATGTTGAATATAACTTTTCATGTCTGAAAGTCTCTTTTCAGAATCAAGGCCTTGCTCTGAGGTTTTTTAAATTTAAATAATTTCTATATTTTCATGTCTTAGCATAAGGATTATGAAACTGAGGGTCATGCCCATATACAGGGATCCATAGCAAGGGCTATTTTCCACAGCTGGGTCTTTGGGATTTATAATTTATAAAACCACAATCAAAAGAAAATTGCAATAGCAGAAGCATTTTTGCAAAAGGAGATAATCAAACTGTTTGTACTGTTTTTTAATTTTTCTGCTTTGGAATCTTCAAAAAAAAAACCCCAAACAACAATGCAAGAAGAGAGATAGATAGATAGATAGATAGATAGATAGATAGATAGATAGATAGATAGATAGATAGATAGACCTATCTCCATTAAAATTGCAAAAGTTCCTGGGGCCAGGAAAGCAATATGTGAAAGCATAAACACAAACATTTTTCACAGAGGAAATTAATAAAATGTTCCCCAGTGCATCTGAAATGGGGTTGCTAAAATATTTTCCTGGCTGTGCATGGGATAATGGGGTCATCATAGAAACAGAGTTGTACATTTGGACCAAAATGGCACAATAGTTGTGCTTCCAGCAGCATCTGACAGCTTTTTGCCCCTCTTCCTGGGGGTAGGATGGTCCACAGAACTACTGGCCCTCAGCCCAGGTCTTTCTCATGAGGGTGCTGCCATAGTTATATCCATAGGAATTTGGAGAATCCTTCTATGGCTATGCACCACTGGAGGTTTACATTTCTGAGGCCAAATGCATTACTTGCATGTAGGCTGAAGGTGAAAAAATCTGTCAGGCTTCTTACTTCTGTCACTCCAAGTGTAACTGTATATCTCCCATTATTCCTTTACATACATGTACAAAATGAAATTTGCAGTGCTTTCAAAAATATGCACAACAGTGCAGCAAAATAAGACCACCTCTATCAAATGTATCTGGTAATAAATATTAAAGAGAAATTGTGGAATAACAGAAAAAACGTGTAAAAAATGGGAAATTTCAGGGTAATAGAGCTTTAGTTCTACTTGGTGTCTGTCAAAGGTTTCACAATATATATATGACAAATTGTGGTTGGTCAATATATATTCTTGTTAGTACATTCCCTAGTAAATGAAGAAATTTAAAGGCTGATTTAAATTGCAAATCTTGCACAGCTTCTAACAAAACTTTTACAAAACTATGTTTGGTGTTTTTTGGTTGTGTTTCTTTTTTGTTTTTTGTTTTTTTTGGTAGTGTGTGAATAAGAACAAAATTAAAAAAAAATTCTGCATCAACATGTGCCTGCTATTGCATGCACAAAAGGAAGGGGTAAGGCTTATTTTCCTGTTTAAAAAAATGCAGAAGTGAACTGTTATTAATATAAAATTATTATACTGTAAGTAGATGAATGCTTTTTGTGGAATGGATAAGCAAAGAGATGGGTTGATGGAAACTTACAAATTTTATAAAAAGAGATCTGCTTCTGCTTTAGAGAAAAAAAATATAAAAAGAAATATAAAAGAAAAGGTCAAGTGGAAAAAAAAAAGAGAAAGTAAAAGGGATGTGTGTGTAGAAATTGAGACAAAGAAAGATCTGTTACACAGAAAATTTGGAATAGAGTTGCATGAAAGCTTTGATTGTTTCTAACTTTCTGTGGAACCAGTCTGCTGGAGATCAGGACTTAGTGCTTTGCAATCTCCCTTTGGGCTTACTGAGCCTGTTTGGACAAGTTCAGAACATTTTATGAGTTCAGGCTTTCCCTGCAATCATGTTCACTGTAATAGTGAATAAATTGCATCTCAGAATTCCAAAGCAGTAACAAGTGACTTTATTCAATATTCATTTCTGTGCACATGCTGAGAATTGTGCAGGGGAATTTCAGTTTTTCATAGAAGTGAGAAACGATCATTTGGCTGGAAATGTTTACTTGATCATCTCTCTTTTTTATTGCCTAGCTTCAGGCCAAATCAGTGTTAAAAAAACCCAACAAACCTTGAAAACTATAACAAAAATGAATTCTGTGCCTGTTTTACCAAAAAGACACAGAATGTGAAGATTCTCTGGAACGTGCACTCCTTTATATGAATTTCTTTATTATCTTGCATTTTTACCTCATCCAAACAAAAACTGTAATACTGCCTTAATTGTGAATCCTCTGGGTGGGAGGTGAGAGGACATTCAATAGCACAGATCTGTTAAAAGGCAGCTGTTATATTTCCATGGAACATGATGACATGGTACATATTTCTAATCAAAATGTTTGGTTAACAAGAAGGTCAAAGAAGCAATTAGTGGTGGAATACAGTTCTACTGTGTGCCACGTACTATTTGACTAAAATACAAACTGACAGCAGGGTGATTTCTGCTGTTGGAATCACAGAGGTGACCTAGGGCACTCTATCAAGCTTAGTTTGACCCTGACAGCTTTTGACCAGCTATTTGTTGTCATATCTTTCTGGCTGAACAAGATGACAAATATACACAAGACCTCATGCTCAAATGCTGCATTCTGTGAAGTGAGACAGATTTTGACCTTTAATTGGTAGAGGTCTCTGGGTCTTGTGACTCCACATCTGCTATCTTTTTTGTATTGTAGTGGACAGAAATTTTGTTAACTACTGTAGCAGTATGTGCTCCCAGAATAGGAAAAATGTAGCTGCAGTTAAATGGCATTGGAAGATTTTTTATTCCACAAGACAAGATTAAGATTTTTTAAAAGATTTTCTTTTTTAAAAAAAGAGATTGCTATGGCTTTACAGAAGAAGAGAGATTTTTGCTCCAAGTAATAAGACTCCAAAAATTCATGCTACTCAGCACTGATGCAGAGGCCTAATGTGACAAAACAGAAGAAAGGATTTGGGCTTGGTTTGAAAATAGTTAAATAAATAAATATTAATTTTGTCCAGGACTAGAACATTTGAATAAATATATCTTTACATTTTTTTTTTATAAAATAAAAATAACATCAGTTTCAGAAGTTAAACTTTCAAAAAAGGAGGAAGAAATTAATATTTTTTTTGTGGCAATAACCAAAATGAGAACACTGTTTCATTTAGTTTTTCTATAAAGGATTAATATTTTTCATTTGACCTTTAGGACATGTAGATTGCCCAGACTGCATCATTTACCATGGATGTTTTCATTTGCCACCAAATAAAATTTGACTAAGCCTTGAAATATCATTTTTAAATTTGACTTCCCTCTGTTTTGTGTGCACTTGCATTTTTCCATGCCTATGACATTGGTATCTGAGTAGGTTCAGTTGTTTGTGGACTTCTGTCTCTCTGAAAACTAAATTTGCAAGCTACATGTTGAGAAAAACTGCCTAAGATTAATGAAGAAGGCTCTTTGCTGGGGAGCTGACTTGTAAAAAGAGGGTCAAAAATCAGTGAGCAACACAACAACAGAGGATAGCTTATAATTTAGCATGGAAGAGTATCAATAACCATGTTATTGATATGTTATAACTCATTCCTGCTCTTAGACTGCTTTTGTAAAGCCTTTAATGGGTGAGCTGGCTAGATGAATATCTTGTGATCTCGGTTCCTTTTGTTTTAGCCCTTCTACACATAGCAGCTCCAGGAAGGCACGAAGAGGGTCACTGCTCAAAGGGACCAGGCATTTTCAAGGTACCATTCATCTGCTTCTCAGTGTCAGAGCTTCTGGTCTCCTGCTCTTACTAGATACTTTTGCCTGGAAAAGCCCTCAAATAAGTTTTGTTTGCCACTTTGCTCTGCTTGCTCTTCCCAGAGCTTGCTGTTCAGCCGCCACTTTTATTGGTCCTGTATTCAGCAGACTGCTACCTGCTTCTCTTTCTAATGTCTGTTTCTAAGACTACTCTTTCCTAATTACAGACTGCTGGCCTATAGCTAGGGTCCATCTCACTTTCAATCACATGCTTTTCCCACTGAAAATCTGGTTTGCTATTTTTTCCCTGTTTCAACAAATACGCCCTAGAATGGTGCCTTGGTCCTACCTATCCTATTTGGGAAGCACAGGACTACCAGTATATTAAAACATGTACAATAATATATGTGGAAGTATACAGACATACTTGATATAAAAATATATCTGTATTATTTAGGCTCTGGTGAATCATTTAAGATCTCATAAAACACTGCTTCCGACATTAATAGAAATCAAGAGTGATTTGAACATCTTCACATTACTTATTATTCCAAGCTATTTTAAAGTGTGGAATGATTAATGGCAGTTACTTGTGATGGGACAATGTCTAGTGGGTACCATGCTGTCAGCACTAAGTATTTTTGTCTTATGAGAATGTAGTTACTCCATGGAGTCTTTAATCATATAGTTGATTTTAGTAGGCATATATTTCCAGACTATTTTTTGGCAAGGATTTCCAGATCCAGAAAGTTGTCTAAGAAAGATGTTAATGATACAAGCAGGATAAAAAAATGTTTTGACAGTAAAACTCTTAAAATACCAGCCTGAGAAATATTACAAATACTAGTGTCATCTAGATAATACAGAGACACCTGTAGAGATCTGCAGAAAAAGATACTAGAAATATAGAATAAATCTATGGTGAGAGAGACTGGATGAATGTGAGGAGAAATTAACCTATAAAACATATATTTAGCAGAATATATAAAAAGAAAATAGGGCAGAAAATACAACATTTTTTGCATAAAAAAGACCCATAACTGGATTTTTTTCATAAGAAATACCACAATTCAATCTCTTATTCCAAGAGAAAGCTGTGGTAACAGTCTTGATGAAGTGTATGCTGATGAATACTCTGAAAATAGTAATAATTTGCAATTATTGCTAGTAGGTGGATGTTGTCTTTTTCTGATTTACATTTGGTTCAAAGGGGGTGTGAAAGGAATCTTCTACTCCAGCAGTTTGGCCTCTTGTCCCAATTAAAGCTGCATGAAAATAAATAAACTACCTAACTACCCAAACTTTATACAGCTTAAAAATGTTAGCTGGAATGAATTTATTTATTTATTTTTTAAATTAAAGTCCCAGCAAATAGGCCATTCTCTCTTCCTAATACATTACCTGCCTGTGGTTGAACACTGGGGATTTCTGTTCTGAAATATTCAGGACTGTATTCAATTGTCTAAAGATAGGTTTCTAATTAAGATACCATGACTTTGTCACATGGGGCTGGTTGGGTGCCTTTAAGAGCCATGGGATACTTGTGCCCCTCTGAAAAGGCAGTTGCAGTATCTTATATGGTGCAGTGTGTCTGTGTCAGGCAACTAATTTGTTAGTCAGAAATGCTGAATTTGAAAGCAATAAAACCAGCAATATTTCTTCAAACAAAACTGAATTGTTTCTTAATACAAATTCTTTTTTTACTCTCTGTTAAAATGCACACGCTAACGGACTTACAGAAGACCTACATTCCTTGTGTTGGTCTGGAAGTGTATATGGAAGTGTGTAGGTCATTTGGTGGAACAATATCAAAAGGGGGATCCAAGGTGGGCTCTTCCCAGAGCACTTCATTGGGATACATTCTCAGCGGGCCCAGAACAAATGGGGCATTGAAAGCAGACTTCAGGGCTAATTGATCCAATTGGTAAAGGATACTGAATGATTCACACAAACACGTCTCAGTGGTATGACAGGAAAAGAAATAACTTTTTTTTTCTGACTTCAGTATTTATAGATTCTTGACAATGACCAGGGATTGGATAACTAAGTTATCACCTTCTCAATCACACTAGTCACGTGAAACGTCCATCAAAGATGCTTCTTAGAAGGAATGTGCAAGCACTTATGTTTACAGTTACTTTCCTGGAAAAGTAACTAAAACTATGAAAACAAGATCAGAAGGTTTATTTTTCAGGGTGACAATTGATGACCTCTTTCCCAGCTGATCTTTCTAAAGCAAAAAATATTTCTGTTGAGCTGATGTACCACCTGCCCAGTGGTCTTGCAAATCCCTGGGTTTCCAGCACCCATACCAGTAGGTCCCATTGTGATGGAGGGGGAGCACCATGGTCTCTGCAACAGTCAAAAAGCTGAACAGGTCACTTGTTGGTAAGGCATCAAATAGGAGTCCAACACATCTACTTGTTCAAAAGTTTATTAGCCAAGTACTGTCATATATACAGTGCAAACCATGGCACATTCAAACCCTGTGTTTTTACACCTTTCTAAGATGCTCATGTTCGCATAAGGTCCAAAGCAATGATTACTGCACTTTTAGAACATTCTTTTTAGTTCTGCTCAAATTCATGCTGAAGAACAACCCCATCTACAGCTTTCTTATGGGTTATTGTTGGATTTTAACATCTTTATGTTAAGTTCAGAATTTTAGCTATTGCTACAATCCTAGTGCACACAGCAAGGGTTCTGGGACAAATTTGCCATCTGCTGTTTAATATTACAGTTGTGAATTTATGTTTTGCTGATTTTGTATTATACACCAAATCATAGCAAGTTCATTGAAATTCCAGGAATAATAAGTAGTTTGTTTTTTTTTAAGATATGAACCTGAACAAGCTTCTTCTGTGTCCTTTGATAACTTTAACAGCAAAATAAGATATCTTCCCCCCTTCACCCTTTATCTCCTGCTTTTACCTTTCCCTTCGATGTAATTTCCTGCTCCTGTATGCCCTATGCCAGGCTCTACATACTAAGGTTCTTAGACTGAATCCCCCTCCAGTAATATAGAAAACAATTGTGCCTTGACAGTTCTGAAGAGCAGATATTTTTATGACTTAATTTTCCAAAATATATTTTTAGAAATATATTTTTCTGAGACCCCATTTTTAACTTCGATTTCTATTTATATTCTATTTAATATCTATTTAATATATATTTATATTCTATTTATATTCTTAACATTACTGTTCTGTGTCATTTAACCCATGAAAACAGGTTACAATAAGAGGGGCTGCCATCTGACTTATGACTTACTCCTGCTGCTGATTCTGTTTCATTTCACATTTTACTTACATTCAACAGAAACCAGTCCAGCAGCCCCAAATGGTTTTGATTTAAAATCAGCACGTAGAATATCAGCACAGAAACAAATTATAATGTATGTTTCCAAACCAGATTAATGCCTTTTTTCTCTGCTGCAAGAAGTAAAAGGTGTCTTCTAGGCATTCCCCAGATAGTAGCACTTTACAATAGAGCAAGATGTTATGGTGCTGCTTTGCAGTCAACATATGTAAAATCAGATTCTGTCTAGTCAGGTTTAGACACTGAAAAAGACACCTCTTTTGGCTGTGACTGATATTCAGAGATTATGTAGTTTTGTGTTTATCTTGGTTTTCTTTCAGTTTCTGCTCCCATGCCAACTTCTGCTCTTTCCCACTTCTTCAGGTGTTTCAAAAGCAAGATAGCACTGTAGTTTGCTCCAAGAGCAGTAGCATTACTTCCCATGTATAATTCAAAAGGAATTGCTAAAATATTTGGAATTTCCTCAGTAAAGATTTTCAGCTTTTGGTGTGGATTTTGGGAACTTGTGGCTGGCTCTGCTTGCCCTGCCCAGAGGCAGCTCTGCCCTTGGGATGGGCAGTGAGGGCTGAGGGTGATAGCCCCCAGCTTTCTCCAGTCCAGCTCCCCAGGGCTCCCAGAGGAAGACTTTGGGGCATCAGAGGGAAGCAAACTCCTCTTCACATGCTACATGCAATCACATGTATGTACAATTTATTCAGGATTCAGAGCCTCTTAGGCAGAACTGATGTGGCAAATTAAGACACAAAGAGCAGATGCATTGCTCACTCTTTAAACTGCTCTCAATCTCTGGCTGATCAAAATCCTGCAATAAACAAGACCAGTTCTGTGCATGCCTCTGTTCAATATTCAGCCTATATTGTCAGTGGTGTCTTGCTGAATTCTTTGAGGTTCAGCACCTTTAGCACCTGCAAGATCAGATCCTTGGCTGTAACCAGATGGTGGCATTGTAGCATTACAGCAGTTTAAAGTTATCAATCGGGGTAATCCAGAAAACTATGAAAAGCAGTGAATCTATTTCAAAGTGGAATTCACTCTAAAAATGATGCATGTGCATCTAGAACTGAAAGAGGGTGCACAAACCAAGGGTTCCTTTAATCACTAAAAATATTAAATAAAATTTAAGTTTAAAGAATAATCACCAATAATAATAAATAAAATGCTATGTTTAAAGAATAATCAACGTGTAGAAAAATCCAACTGGGCAGTAATACTTAATTTCTTAATGGAGATCCTTAGTATTTAGAAAAGTTTATGCAATCAATATTGGTTGGGAGAGAAATTTTAGCAAAAAGGAAGGGAATTACACTGGCATATGTCTAACAATGCATTAAATATGAAAAGATAAAAATAGAGAAATAATATAATTTTATTATACCTAACCTAATTTTTAACTTATTTTTTTAACCAGGAAAATAATGATATGCAGATTGTGACACAAAGCACAAAGTGAAAACATAATAGTTCTAAATGTAATTCTACCACATTATTTCACTGTCATTTCCTATGAGTTATTGACCTCCTCAGCTTCATTCTCTTCAGTTCTGAAGTAAAATGCTGCTTTGTGCATTGCTGCTTGCAATGCTTTCAAGATTGAAAGTACCTTTTAGTTAATATCTGACAAACACATTGGAAAATGTTGTGTGCTAACAACATTTATCATATTTTTCAGAAATAAGGGTCACAAGGGAACCACCCATTCTCCAAACCAGATGTTTTCTGGTACCTCAATACTTGTATGTGGTTGGTGACACTCCTGGAAGGCAGCACTCAGCCCCAATTCTGCTCACTGCAGACCTGTGACTCTTTAATCTCAGTACCAGCCTTTCTTTCTTACTGTTCTTTTACCCTGATGAGAATGAAAGCATACCACAAATCTCAAAACTCAGTTTGCAATAGAAAGCCTTTTTTTGGGTCTGAGAATGCTCATGGGTCTAAACGCAGGGAAGCAGTGCAGCAACTTGTGGGCTAGCCACTGCTGTCTCCACTTGGGTGGAGTGGTGTCTTAGGATTATGCTTTTGAAACAGTAATTAAACCCTAGCCATACCATTTGAAGAAGTCATGATTGCCACCTCATAGATTTTCTGAAAGGTGGGATTTTGCACAGGGTCTTGATAAGTGAAGAGACTTTATCTCTCCTGCTCAGCTCCAGTCCTACATGTCCTCTGATCTGCTGCCTGCACGACTTACCTGGTTCTTGTCAGCTGAGCAGCTGAACTGGGGATGCTCAGAACCAGGTAGTACATTGCAGAGAAAAAAGGAAGATGTTGGCAGGTAGTGCTAGAAAGAGCCCAGCAGTTTTGAGCAGCTCAGCCCACTGTTACTCTCTTAACAAAGTGCCCAGCTGCTAACTGGAAGATGGGAAAATCTTTGTTGCCAGCCTCTGAAAGCTGGGGAAAGACCACCATGTAGGAATGGGATTGAACTGAAAATGGGAATAACTGAGATGGAGGCTAAAGATAGAGGGATGATTTGAGCTTGTGATACTTTATCATAAGTGTAAGGCCTACTGCAGCATCAGATCTGCTGTCTCAGTAAGTCTGTGAGAGAGGATGATGACAGTTCTTACTTGCTTACATGGTACAGGCAAGGTGGACAGGAATAAAAGGAAAAGTGAACAAATACAAAATTTGTGATGGACTTCTAACTGAAGTTACTGATTCTGGAAGGGACTATGTCCTCACCATCACCCTTTCACTTTGGCTTATTTTGTGCAGGAATTCAATGTAATTGTGAGGTGCACCTTTGCTGTAGCTAGCTTGTATTTGCATACAAATGAGTAATTTCTCTCAAATCAAATCAGTCTGAGTGAAAACAATGTCAGTGTGAAATACCACCAGTCTTTATAGCAGGACTACAGGCACTAGGCACTAGTATGTGTAACTTACGAGACCTGCAGGGGGAATCCCACAGCTTTTTTTTTTTCAGATGCCATATGCTGATTTGCTGTATAGTGTATTTCCTCATGCCCTGTGGCACTGGCTTGTGCTGCCAACCTGAATTTGCCTGGTGGGTGTCAGGTTTCACTAAAAACCGATCAAGCAGAAATAACCTCTTTAAGATCTGGCATGTTTGCATGAGTTTTAGGCTATACCCTCAGTGAGCTTGTGTTGAACTCACCGAGCTAAGGCATTTACTGCATGGAGAAAACTTGACACAGAAACTACTATAACTCAAGATAACTTTGAAGTGACAACAGTCCACAGAAAATGTGATTTTGTCCAGGATCACACTGGAGAGAATTGTGACGTACCTGTCTATAATAGCTAGTAGATTTGGCCCTACCTTCTTGCTCGAACTGGATTGCAAAAGCATTCTCTCATAATTCATCCAAAAATAAATGAGGACGAGGAAAAAAAAGGAAGGCAGTTTTCTTTCATTTTAGCAAAAGAAGGGGTTAGCATATGGTTTTTGTTTTACCATTGATTTCTACAGAAGCCCATTGAGTCTGTTTTGTATCTGAAGCTGAAAGCTCACCACTTGATCAGCTTTTTGTCTCTTGTGCTGTGGGTTCAGAATGATGTTACATGACATGAAGGCAGAGATAGGGACCCAGGTGTTGCTTCTGACTAAAAGCCTCTCTGCTGGAACTTCCTGACTAATTTCCCTGATTACAAAGACAGCAGGTGTCAAACATATCAGAAAAAGAACAAAAGACTTTATCTGTCCATACTTAATTAAAGGCAGAAGTGCACTCAAGCCTGGCTGGCTAAACCAGAAGGCTGTGAGGGTAATAATGTTTTAATTTATTTTAACTGTGCAGGAAGAAATTTAAGATGATTGCTGAGAGCAATGCAATTAAAATATAGAATTATTTTCCAAATATGTTTTTTTGGTTCTAGTTCGATTTTTGTAGAAAAGGATTGTTTGGATTTCCTCACAGTGGCTTTTTAAAAAATACCCACTTTTTTTAAATACAGCAAATGATATAAATTTAAAATATACTAGGTCTCCTGATAAATATGCAGAATTATATCATCTTAGCTTTAGTTTAAATGTCACTGAAGGAACAGGCTTTTAACTCCATAATCTTCAGTGATTACATTATTGGATTTTTACCAGTTTAAATTTTGTATTACATGAATCCTATCTATTCATCAAGTGAAAATGTGGCTCACATATCTCATGTTTCACCTCGCTACTATATGTTCTGCATGAATTCAGTCACCCTTTCACTTCTGTAAAGGTTTTCAGCATAAAGGATTAGGAAAAGAGATGTAATCTTTGTTCATAAAAGGCACTTTCCAATGAAAGGCACATTACAATGAAAATGACAGTCATATGTTAGTAGCTTAACTATGTAATGTTGTTGTGGAAGATCACTGATTTTCATATCTAGCTTGTAAAATTTGCACAAATTATTGTACAAGGAAACCTCATCTATGTATGCCCTAGAAACATTCTGGGAAAATATAGTTGTAGTGTTTTAATATTATTTTCTTTTTTCATTGCAATTAAAAGACTTAAGATCACTGCATATTGCAGTATATGTCATTTCCAAGTTAATAATTCAGAAGACTTATATTATAGAGTGTTTTTATAATATTCATTAAAATGTAAAGGATCTGCTAAACAGCAGGGGTTTAGCAGTGCAGAAAGGGAGATACTGCTGTAATACGGTTAGCAAAATACCATGAACTGACTATTCAAAGGTGTAGCATCAACCTGGGGGTTCAAGATGCTTTGAAAATGACAATTACTCTATTTGATATATACATACATACATATATATATATATATACATATTTTTATATAAATATATATATAATATAGATATATTATTTCACTAGATTTGTAATCATTCCATAAAGACTGTGGACTCTTGTACTTAGCTTAATGAATTTTACTATGCTAAAGAGTTTAGTACCAGTAAAAGTAACAGTTGAATTTCTGATTCAAACTTCAGTGACCAGGCTGGAAGGGCTCTTGACTGGCTTTGAATCCACCTCAAATATTCTGACACAAATAAATGAAAATATTTCAAATGTATCCTTAAAAAGATGTTTATATCAGAACATAGGAACTTATATTGGACTCAAGCACTTGCTGAACTTATTTTCCAAAATTAAACTATAACTCACAGTTATCCCATGGGATACTTTATGGCATCTTCAATGAATATCTGCAATTAGATTCTGCTACCATTGGTTAATGTCCAAAGCCTGAAGCTTTTGAAGAATTGTCATAGATATAATTTAACTGGTCTTCTAAGTTTAGTAAGCAGTTGTGGTTATGCTGCTTGGGAATAATTTTGGCTGTACTTCACTATCACTTATGAGAATAACTAGGATGAAAAAATAGACTTGTCACTGAAGGAGTTGAATGTGACATGAGAATACTCCTAAGGATCCTCATTTAATAGAGAATGCTATGTTTAAAATTTTTCTTTTATAATCTTTTTAAAGATGAGAACAACACTAAGTACTTAGTACTAAGTATTTATGTCTTTTCAGCAAATTTAAGAAGCTGGCCTATTTCTCAGTATTGAACATTTGAAAAACCCCAACCCACTGGATTTCTAGAATATGCATCTGAAATAGAAAAAGCTATTGTAGACCACAGAGCATTGCTCTTTAGTGGAGAAATATGTCTAATAGGAAAATTCTGGATTTTCTGTTCTTTTGCTCTCTTTTAATAATGCCACAATTTAGGGCCCTTGGTCCAGGGTGTAAAACACATAAATGGTAATGTACACTTATTTTTTGAGTTTGTCATGATGACACACTGGATGCAAAATGGGAAAGCAAGTAATAGCAACAGATTGCCCTAGTAGTTGAATGCTACTAGTATCCATATGATAACAAACAAATAGAAATTAATAACCTGCATGTCAAAATAGTAACTTAGATTGCCTAGAGAAAGTTAGTGCTCTTCCTTAGAGTGTGGATGAGAAAAGCAAAGCAAAATGTTTTCTATTCAGAATAGGAAAGCTGAGTGAAACTGTGACTGAGAAAATGATTGAGTTTTCCCCACCTAGAATAAATGTTATTCCTCTCGTACTTTGGATGAAGACAAGAAGTGACCACAGTTATTAAAAACATGAACACCAACAGATTCTCAAAATACAGTTTCAGAAGAACAGTGTGAGACCAGTAAGGTGATAAGCAACATGCATTAAGCTATACCAAGATAAAGCTTCTGACTAAATTTTCCCACTAGGATGCCTGTGGCTGGGCAGCTGAAAACATACTTTAGTTAATCTCTCAGGCTACAGTTCAGGGAAGCTCTTCAGTAAATGCTGAATCAATTTCTATTCAGGAAGACTGTATGTACAAGACTAAAATTAAGCATGCATTTGTACCCCATTGATCTCAATGGGATTTAGGCACAGACCTAATATTAAACATCTGTTTAAATATTCTTTCAAATAGAGACATTATGCCAAATGGAATTCAAAGTATTAGTTTTGCATGTTTCTTTAATTTGCTTAAATTCAAGAGACAAATAAGGAATTTTCCTTCTGCAAAGCATTTTATGATCACATTATATCACAGTCTGTTCCACCAAATAACAGTTTAACTGTTTTCCATTCAGCAGTTAAAATGCTTGGTTGTGTGAAGCTGAGCAGGACCATGGAAAGTAGTTCTGGAAGTGCGGCTGCCAGGCACATGATTGATGCATTCCAGTGCATGCCTGTTCTCAGATCTGCATTGCTGTAAGGAAAAAGTCTATAATACAGAGCTCTGAGAGTGGACTTCATGTCAGTCACCTTTAGTTGTTGAAAGCCTTGTGAAAAACTTTAATGGGTCATCCTACTCTCCTCTTGTAACAAATGGAGAAATGTGGATATCCACGGGGGATGATTCACCTGACTTGTCTCAGATAAGCATTTTAGATGTAATAAACTGCCCTGGGGAGGTGGGGAACATTTAACTATTTTTTTTCCCTGGAAATTGCTGGGGGGGTATTAGGTGAGGCATTTAGACACCCACTCCTCAGTAGGGTCAGAGTCCCACTTCCTGTGCATTATGTATGTTCACACATCATGCATTTGACATGGTCATTAGTTTAGCAATGTTGAAGTAAGAGAATTATTTTTTACTAAATAAGTCTGTGAAACATCTGTCTGGCTTTAGCTTGCTTGGTGTTTTTTGAATATTAGATGTTGGTAAAATTCCAAATGCTGGAAATTTCTATGAACTGCATTAATTAAGAATATATACAGAAACAGTTTCTTCTGATCAGTTATAATTTGACTCCTATTAAAACACAAAGGTTTTTGTGTTAGATTATAATTTTTGCCCTGAAATATTTTGGAAAATAAGAGGGCTTTTTTCCTGTCACTGTTTGATTCAAGTGGTGGAGATTACACCCTCCTAAATATTGTTAGTAAAAGGGAATGGTGAGAGTGTGCAGTACTTCTAGCTGTTCATCTTCCTTTAGCTGGTAGTCTTAGATTAATTTTCTCTCTCTTTCTTTGTCCTGATGTTTTTTGACATCAGAGCACAGAATACTAAGTGTGCATTCTCTGATCCATTATAATGATAGGACAATTTCTTGCAGGAGTCTTGCAGTCTAAAGGTGATAAATATATTTACTTTCCCTAAAGGAATCAATTAATCACAGAAGTCAGAGATCAGGGAATCTATTTTCTCCACTCTTCCAAGCATGGAATATATTCACTCATAACCAGTCCTAGAACAGATTTTAGACAGAAGCTCAAGAAGTAGGTAAACATTAACACATTTGGCAGGAAGCAGAATAGTTTGGGTTTTTTTAGTGTTGAGATTCTTACAATCAAACACTGGCGCTGTCATAGGAAAATTAAAACAAGAAAATTTTGAGAAATATAAAGCTTCCTCAAGTTAAATTTAGGCTAATCCAAGAACATCGTACAGTGTTTAGTTAAAACCAGGCCATTTTGATGTTGCCTCTTCAGGCACAGACATTTAATACGTGTGTTTTCTGCATTGAGTTTAGATGTATTCTTTAAACCCATGTATTCCTTTATATGTTTGTATCCCTGCCTACGTAAATATTAAATTAAATCAGCTTCCCTTTGATTTTCAGAATAATACATTTCTTTACTTGAGCAAAGCATAATGATCTGTTATGTTTTTTGGTGATGGATTGCCACCTGGCCCTTTCTGGCATAGTATTGCATTCTTCACTCCTAAGAGTTAAAATCTCTTTTCCATTTTAAACAGCTTACATATTATACAGGTTTACTGTGTAAGAAGTGTGGAGTCCTAAAACCAAGATACCTGATAAATAATCTGTACTTATTGTTGTGAAAAGATAGTAAAATATAATTAAATGCTAAGATAGAGAAAATTCATGAGTTTGTGAACAGTTCACGGAAAGAAAGAGTAGCTAAAATTTGCAAAGTGAGATACTTTTCTTTGTGCATGCAGGCATGATCCTGAAAATTCATGGTAAATTGTATCTCAACAGTTTATGACAAGCAATAATATATGCCTGGAATCAGTGCTTTAATGATGCTGCTGAATTTGGCTGAAATGAAATAATCTTTGGTTGCCACCAGAACACTGGGCTCATGGTTTTTCCAGTTTTACTCTCACATGAACTGTCTCCTGCAGAACTGTGCCCTCACTGAAATAAAATAGGCAATTTTTTTCATTTGGCTGCTCACTCCTAACTTTTGTGTCAAACACACCACTGAAAGTTCTAATTCAGAAACTAATCAGTCCACAGCAGATGTAATATACTTTTCTGACCCCAGTATAGGGAATTTTGAAGGTATGTTTGTCAGGTGGGACTAATTCCAGATTTGTTTCTTTTTCACATACAGACTGGAATGATTTAATAATTTTTTTTTGGTATCTCTTCTATTGATATAGCCTCAACTACAATATCAATTTTTCTAGGCAGCAACTTGTTAGTTCCTTGACCTCAGTTAGGTGCAATAGCAGTGAGCAAGATGTAGCAGCTCTCCCTGGAAAGTGAAACTGATGTTTTCCCACATATCTATATATAAGAATTGTTTTAAGACTTGATTCTGACATGCCAAGCCCTGAATTTTCTTGCAGCCAATCAATTTTGTAATTCTAGAGCTTTTTTCAGTTCAAAGAACTATTTCAGGGAACCAGGCAGCATTTCTCACAGATTTATACATTTGACTTTCCCTGACCCTTGTTGTATTGGCATCCCACCACACAGAGCTGGGAGCTGGAAAGGATAAATGTTTCCCATCCAGCTCTCAGAAATGCTGGGCTGACTCTGTGGCAGTTGAAGCACACCTTTAACAACAAAGGCTGACATCTAATAAACCAAGGGACCTGAGACAGGGTTATGTGTAAAACTAGTCATTTTTGTATCTTATGAAAAGTGTGAAAGTGTAACAAAATATGTGAGATATGACTAAGAAGACTGCAGCTGTGGAGGGGATGGACTTTCTGGTGTAGAATGACATCTTTTTACTTGGGAACTGAACCCACATAATATGGAATCATCACCTTCTTGAGTGCTTAGAACAGCAATGAAACTTGGTTGCATATCATCAAACATACTCGTAACATTCACATTTACTATCACTATCTGGCCAGAAAGAATCTATGTGAACCACACCATTAGATTCTACCAGTGGTAATATCCTAAGTAAGTATTTATGGATATAATTGTTAATGAGCAGAAATTATATCTGTCTGGATCATCCTCAGTTTAGTTAAAGCCTTTTTAAATGGTGTCCAATATAACTGTCTAGTTGAGCTATGGTTTTTCCTAGCGTGACCGAGAAAATGTTCTTTATGGCAGATCTTGGCTGAAAAACCTTAAGGAATCTTGGTGAAGATCTCTAGGTGGTTTGTTTGTTTGTTTTTTTGTGTGTGCATGTGTGCTTCTACAGCTTCTTTTGTCAAAATTGTAAAGAATTTTAACTTGGAAGAATCTTTTATGCTTTCTTTAAAACATCTCAGATAATAATGAATTCCACAGTTCTTGTCCAAAAGAGAGTCCAAAGAGAGAAAAGGCTAGACCTTGTCATAAGATGATGCAAATTTAGCTCTCACAATCCTTTGCACTCCAATAATTACTTGCTGAAGTTAATATCTTCCTATCTATTGCCCTCTGGAAAAAGAACTACAGACACAAATCTCAAGCCCAGTGACAACTCCCTTCCCTTCTGGACAGATAATACTTATGGATATAGAAATTAAAAGCAATGGGAATGTGGTCTTTATTCTGGACTTTTTCATGTAGTATTAGCAAAACCTATCTTGATTTGACTTAAAAAAATCAAGTAATTTATACCAATATACCTATATATTACCAATGTAATTAAAACTTCTTATGGAACTTACCAGATGAATATGAAAATGTCTCAACAGTTTAATTGTAATCAGATATTTTTAACCGCAAATTCTTGGGGATTTTATTTAGTTTCAAAAACAGGTACTTAAAAAAATGCAGAGAAATGTCTTCAGGTTTGGTCATTTGATATTTATGATTTGGTTCAGTACTCCAGTTAGTTCCAGATTCTCTCTTGAGAAGAAAATATTGAAAAATGTATTTGAAATAACATTGCTACCTAAGCAAGCTGATATTGGGACTGCCGTGCTTTTTTTTTTAATGCAAAGAATCCTCAAAATATAATCTTATGTGGAGAAAGCAGTAATGCTGTGTAGAGGCATTCTAACTAGTTGGTTTAATCTGCCAGCTACTGTGGATGCTAATTTTGCAGAGCTGCCAGGATTTTATGTTAATGTTATTGAACAAAAGCCTGAATTATTTTTTAATTTAAAACTACTGAACTATAAAATTGAACTATTAGACTTTCCATGAATTTAAGTGGACAAAGGGAATATTATGAAAGGCTCAATTCAGTCACCTTCAAGCCATTACACCTTTTGCAATGTGAGTTGTAAGTTGCTGTGGTCTATTATTTTAGGTTGAAGTCCTACCATGGTCCCTGCTACTACCCTAAAATAAACTTCATTCTTCCCTGCACTCAATGCCAAATATTAACATAGAGAACTTTAAATGAATACACCCCCTTCTTCTATGGGTACTCTCAGCATGCTCAGACAACTTACTTCAGGACAGCCTAATCAAATCAAAATTGGCCACCAACTTCACCCTTGCATGACCTTGTGATTCTCCACACCTTGGCAAGCAGAGGATTCCACAATAAGGTGTAACATGCTGTGGACACCCTGTCCTCTTTCTTGCCTTCTGGGTGTAAAGCAAAACTGTAACTGCACTACCTGGGCATTTACATTTATGCACTGCTTTTGTTCTCTGCTTACTGTCTACAAAATAGACAAGAAAGCAGTAAATGTGTCATTGACATTACCCGTCTTGTGTGCCTGGTTATGAATTCTGATGGCTTAATTGACCTTGTGCTACAGCTGCAACAATGCAAGAGGAAGGGACCTAGGGATTGGTGCTCTTTGCAGGGTGAACTCTGAGTCTTTTCCAGAAT
Organism: Parus major; assembly: GCF_001522545.3. Lineage (NCBI taxonomy): Eukaryota > Metazoa > Chordata > Aves > Passeriformes > Paridae > Parus > Parus major. The sequence continues at coordinate 18,321,795 of NC_031773.1, read as the reverse complement.
TTGGGAACGAGAGTTACATCTCCAGTGAACAGGGCATGAAATCGAGGTGCCCTCAGCACTGAGGGCTAGGGCACAAAAGATGTCTTTGACTTTTCTGCAGCAGACTCTGAACTGCAATACTAAATGCAGAGCCCTATTTATGGAACTAGACAAGTGTGTGTATGCAAGTGTAAGGAGCAATGGCACACCTGTGGGAGAAAACTGTGCCTCATTGCACCCAGCACCCCTTCCCCTTCTGGCAGAACTGAGCCATTGGGTAAGTTATTGTGGTTTAACCCCAGCTGACAGCTAAGCCCCACACAGCTGCTTGCTCTATGTCCCCATTTGTCATCACTTGGTGGGATGGGAGAGAGAAGCAGAAAACAAAAAGTGAGAGCACTTTTTGTTTTTTTAGGTTGAGCTGAAGATTGTTTAAAAGGTAAAGCAAAAACTGCACATACAAGCAAAGCAAAACAAGGAATTAATTCACCACTTCCAGGTATTCAACCTGGCAGAGAGGTATTCAACTGTTCCCAACAATTCCCAGGAAAGCAGCAATCCTGTGTTAAAATTACTTGGAAAGACAAAATGCCCATAAATCTTTATGTCCTTCCTTCCTTCTTCTTTCCCTAGCTCTTTGTACTGAGCATGAGACCATATGGAAAGGAATATCCCTTGGGTCAGTTGGAGTCAGCTGTCCCAGCTGTGTCACCTCCCAAATCCTTGTGCATCACCCATGACCTCCCTGCTGATGGGGTTGGGTGAGAAGGAGAAAAGACCTTCATGCTGGGTAAGCTCTGCTCAGCAGTAGCAAAAACATCCCTGTATTATCACCCTTCTTTTCAGCACAAATCCAGAATACAGCACCATGCTATTTCTATGAAGAAAAGTAAATCTATCCCAGTCAAAACCAACACATACAGTAAGTGATTTTTCTGACCTTTACATGTGTCTGAATTTAAAGACTGTAGCTGAAACAAGAAAGATATATACACATATAAATTTTTAAGAGCCTATCTCATTTGTTGCTGCACAGTAATTTTAGAAAGAGACCTAGATGGATTGCAATGCAATCACGTGTGAAGATGGGACAGTGGACTGGATCAATGATTTAATCAAAATGTTTGAGGCTTTTATTGCATTCCAGTGGAGGAAAAATGCTTTTGAGTACCATGTGTTCAACACTTGCAACCAAATAACAGATGAAATATTTGATTCATTTGCAGCAGACCTTTGGTTACTTTCCAGAAAATGCTTGACTGTTTTTTTGATGAGATCACTGCTAAAGTTGTTGTTGAGGACATATTGTGGCACAGGGTGAATATTATTCCAACTGCAGCTTTCTACATTTTCTCCTCCTAAGGAAGAGTAGACTACAAGGTTTATTATCTTTATTATCTTCTAGTAAGCAGTTAATAGTTGAATTAATGGAGTCTAGTGTAGGGTATAAAACCTATAGGAGACTGGCATAAAACCTATAGGAGACTGGCACAAGCTGACAATTCATAGACCATTGGATAATCTGGGGAGTTTGTGTGTTCTCTAGAGAGAGGCAGGCTTCTTTGTCTTTTGGCCCTTGAATCCAGCTCTCCATGTTGTATTTTTCATTTTTTTATAGAAAAATACCTGACCCTGGCTCTGTACCTATTGCTGACATCAGCAAGAGTTAGGCATAGATGATGCATGCCTCATCTAACTAGTACAGGAAATATGCATTTTAGCTCCCTCTGTGAATCCTACTCTGGGCTGCCTGATTCTCAAAAAAAAGTGGCATCTCTTTCCTTTATCTGTATGAGGCAGTGCATGATTCACATGTGATTAATTTGGGGAAAGGAAATAGGATAAAGTAAAAGTAGTGCAGCAAATAGTACACAGTACGTGTAAACTGTAATGATTACACAGCAAATCCAGTTAAGAGAACATCATATGATATGACAAAATTAAACTAGGCTGAACCATGAGTGTTTGAAAAGGCACCTCCTTCATCTGCAAATTTAATACAGAAAGCTATATGTGAGTAAAATGTAATTCAGCTGTGGCCATAGATGTCTTATTTCTCTGTGACATTTCTCAATTAAATGAAAGACTTGTTGTTTCTTTAGAATATATTTGTTCTGTGAACTAATGATTTTGCAAAGGTGTTTCCTTCTACATTGTTCCTTAGGCAGATCTCCAGAAAGATGATGATTAAATCCCCCATTCCTGCCTGGCTTTGATTTTTATCCCAGAAGGGAAATCTGCAGCAAAAAGGGACAAAATTCAGTTCTGCATAACTGTGGCTGAACATGCAAAATGACGCAGATCTGTTCAGAGGTAAAATGTGCCATACTGGTACCTAAAGAATTAGCTATTCTCTTCCATGTCGCTATAACCCTTTATTCAAGGATTTGTATGTCTTACCCCACCTCTTCCCCATCTTCTTGGGCATGGTATTAGGTAGGATGAGATATTTGTTGCCATTTAGTCTGTCTTGTAAAGTCAAGGAATGGGTATATCTTGTCTGTCCTACCTGTGTATTTGTACATATTGAATACATTTACCTAAGCCTCCAGAAAAATTAATATTTATAGGAGAAAAGCCTCTTTATTAGAACCATACATGTACACATACATTCAGTAATGAGTGGAAGAAAGTGAAAAGAAGGATTCAGAAGCATGATGTTCTTTACCAAATAGCAGCAGATGCCAGGAACTAGCGAGTCAATTCAGTTTCCTGTTGGGGCAGAAACAAATCAATGATTCAGAATCTTCATAATTTCTATTTTCAGTTATGTTCTCTGGTTCCCAGAGAGAGTTGCTTACATTTTTGGTTTGTTCCTTCATACAAGAATGAATCTCAGTAATCATGGTGAGCAAGTCAGCTCCAAGAGTAAGACTGGAGAATCTATGTCTACCTGAACTGCCTAAGCCATTCTCAAACTGAACTCACCTTGCCACTACATATAAAGTTCTGTAAGTTGTCTTAGAAACTGAGTTCTGTAGAAAAGCTTTGGCCTTTCTGAAATAGTGGACCCAGTTCCAAGTCAGAGTGCTGCCAATCATCCTTCTCTTTCATGGATATAGTCATTAACAATGTACTCAGTATCCTAAACATGTGAAAATCAAAGATACAAACAAAATCACTAGGAAAAAATATTTACTCCCACTTTTTATGTCCTTTCCTTCACATCTTTAAATAACAAAGTCATCACTCCTGTCCACAATTTTTCCAGAGTTGCACTATTTTTAATTTTCTTTTTCTTTTCCTCTTTTCATTGAATTGTGAAAATTTTTTCTCCCACTTAGACTTTCAAAACTCTACCTCATAGTGAAGGCTGAGGAATGGGATGCATAATTCCAGTTCCTCTCCACAGGCTATGTCCCTTCATGGCTGGAGGAGAGCTGCACTATGCTGCTGGTAGAAGGAACATACTGCAGAATGCACAGGGCGGGTCATGAATGATGGAATTGCTGAGCGGCTGGAAGGGAAAGGTATAAACTGAAGCAGCATCAGGAGAAGGCTAAGAAGGTGACCACAAGTTTAAGTGTCTGAATAGTAATTTGAAGTTCATAATGTAGGATAGTCTTGCAAACAAAGTGTGAAAAAAAGGAAAGCTTTCCCAGTAGAAAAAGAGTCACAAAAGTTGGATAGACTTTGCTCTGTAAAGGTGAAGAATGGCACTGAGCTTGCCCATTAAAGTATCTATGTTCTGATGTCTCCTTGAGGGTGAAATGTCAAAGCCTCCATTAGAGGTAATAGCAAGCCAGTCAATACAATCCAGTGAAACCTGAGAGCAATTTGGATGACCAGCTGACCTATCAGTTCCTGTTTTAGACCAAGCTGAAAGTATAGACTAAATCTCAGTTGACTAGAATGGAAGTCATTCTGCAGTCTAAGCTTTCAGCAAAACTCTCTTTGCTGTTAACAAAGAACAATCAGTCTTGCAGAACTCTCTCATTATAATCAGTCTGTTATTCTCTATTTTGGGCTATCTGACTCACTCAAATTAAAGCCTGTTGCTCATCCACTAACATTCAGTGCCTTTTGAGATATCTAAAGGTATGTTGTCTAGTTGCCAGCCACCCCACCAGAAAGACATGGATTTTCTATAGCTACTGTGTGTCATATCTGTCAGATCTAGGGCTTTCAAACAGGACTAAATAGATGGTGGTACTAAGCCTGAAGGTAAAATTTTAAATTATTAATTGAAGTGACTTTCACCCTTAATCCTGTTTTATGACATGGGTGTTGGAATTATTCACTCATGAAAACTACTTTTCATCTTACAGCTAAAATATAACTGATTGATTATTTTATCTGTGGGTGTATCAACTGACAAAATCCCAACACCTTGTCATAACTAGAGAGATCAACCCATCAGCTGATGGTTTGATACTGGTGGTGTGGTATAGACCCCAGTTTAGCATAATTGAAAGCACTTTTCAGTTTTATTATAGGCTGATGGAAAAGCAGTCCATTGAGTGACAGCAAAGTTACTATTTACGAAAGGGTCTCAAGAAAATACTGTATATTTCTTCAGCAGTCATAATATAAGCACCTAGAAAAAGATCTTGCTTTTGTTCTTATATATTCTTTGGTCTTATTGTAAACCAAATACATGTAAGACATATGAAAATGAAAATACTGTAGTGTGCTTTTATTGAGTTGTCTGTAGGATAGATTCTGCATTCAGGTATATTCAGAAAAAAAAATGACACCCTGAGAATTTGCGTGCATCACTGCTCTAGAATACCCCTTGGTTTTCACTAAGACATAAATGAAAATGTTCAGTTTTAGTGTGTTAGAAAAAGATATTGCAAAACACTGAAAATAAAGGAAAAAGAAGCATTATATGTTTTAAATAGAAAGTAATTGCATAGCAACTTTAAAATTACTTTCCCACTCATGAAATTGAAAACCTCAGTTCAGTATTGTTCACAGTATAAGGAATTGAAGATTATTTTTCTTAATATGGGTTAACTGGGAGAAAAAAGACCCAGTTTTAATGGGAAGGACTAATGCCGCAACCTTAGTGATTTAGTTGTTGAAAGTGACACTGGCAATGGATCACATTCATAATGACATTCTTTAGATGTGGTATTCAGACCAAAAATTCTCATTGAAGAAATGAAAAAACCCACACTTGCATCACACAGAAAATACAAATTTCCTTAATACATTTGTTCGCTTCAGGGCAAGTTAGGCCAAGGAAATCTTAGGCATATTACTCTGCCTGCTGTTCCATATTGTTATAATATTTTATATATATATAATTTTATCATATTGTTTTGTCTGAAACATAACTAATTTGGCAGAGCTCTAACACATTATTTCTCCATCAGACACCTGAGACAATAAAAAAAAAGATGTTTGGGGGGCTTCTCTGTGGCAGTTTCAAATAAAGCTACAGTGACTATAGGTCTGAGAAGGAAATACATTACAGAGATAAGCAAATTAAGTTCCACACTATTAGATACTCAGTGTATTACTAATTAGTGGATAAGAAGTGCAACTAGTAGAGAGTGTTAAGAGCACAAACACTACAGACTCGCTAAACTTTTGTTTTGTTCTATGAATAGTTCATCAGATATCAGAAAACACAATACAGTCTATTTTGATTTAGAAATGAATGCACTTTTGTATATTTCACAGTCACAAGTTGGTGACTTGTAATTAAAATCATTACTTCTGGTAATGACAACGAAAATAAGCTATATAACTGTTTACTATCAGCAGAATAATAAACATTTTTTTCTTCAAAGTATGCAGAACAAGACCTGGTCAAAAGAGAAAAGAAGACTAGTATTTTTAATTAAACCATAACTTGGAAATCACCCAACAATGACACGTGATAATTGACAGGGGTTATGATACAACAAGCCAAGGAGTAATACAAAAGGTTGACACATCCGGCTGTGAATTGTATGGCATGTTTTGTTTTCTGTGCTAAAAGAATATTCTCCAGAAAGTATTCAGAAAAAAGTATTTTAAAAGACCCTCATTAAGATAATGAAGGACATGCCTCATTATTATATATTCTATCTTTCTGTCTCCTTGTCCCAGTCTCTTCAATCAGACGTCACAACATTTTCATAACTTTGTCATTATTATACACAAGTGGAATATCAAAGATGAAAGAAGGGATAGAAATTAGACGACTGCAGAGTATGCATGTCATTTGGTCATGTCAGTAGTTGCTAATTAACTTATCCCATGTCTAATCACTGTACAGTACAAGCCATGCATACAGCCCAGTGACGAGCTGTTCATTGAGTATTCTGTTAAAATTAACTATGGCATCTTAAACCACAAAAGCAACCAGTTTGAGAAGAGAACATTGCCAATAATTAGGTCCTTTCGCCATTGTACTGGAAACCACCCAGATTACTATAAGCCACATCCTACATGGCCTATTTTTTTGAGCACTTCTCAGTTTGGTCCTGCATGACAACATATAAGTATACTGAATATGGATCTCTTCTACTGACTAGGTTTTCTTTTATAATTTTGTTTAAAAAATGTGCATAATTTTTAGTAAGCCTTGAAGTGTTTGATCTCTGCTGTCTCCTGAAAAAGGAATATCTGAGATTGTATGGAGTTATTTTGTTTTGTCAGAAGAGATCATGAAAATAGAGAGATTTAAAGTTTATTAAATTATAAAATGGGAATTTATTGTGTCAATAGAATTGAATAATCTGGTCCATACTGCATAACTGAAACTGTGGAGAATAGAAATACTCAGGTAGACATACCTAATCATTCTTATGAAGACCCTACTGACAAAATAACCAAGCTTTTAAAATTACCTTGGATGGGGTAGTTGTCTTTATGTGATTTATAATGTCATAGAATATCTCTGTGCTTATACTCTGCGTGGTTGTGCTGAGGAAGGAGCAGGGAGTCATGTTCTGACCTCCTGCCTGCAAATGCCTCCAGAGTTCTGGCACGCACTTTTTTTCTTTCCATTTAGCACCTCATCACGTGTGAGTAAAACTGAACAAAACATTTCTGATGATATTTCCTTTGGGCAACACTAGCTCTGTAGAGGGAAAATTTTTGGTAGACTGTGCCAATTGTGTCAGATCTCTGAGAGGGGTTAGTATCTGGAAACCAGGGCCTGGAGGCCCAAAAGTCTCCATCTCCTCAGCAGCTGCAGTGCCAAGGGACCACACAGGCAGCCACAAGCATATTTTGGATTTTCCCAAACTCTAATTTTTAAAATTCCTATTATGTATCTAATTCCTATACATTTTGCTCTCTGAATGAATATTTTTAAAAATTTGTCTCAGGATAAGCCTGCACTGGTTGAAGTTGAGGAGTTGCTAGGTTGAAAAGGAAAGCTCACACATAGCTGCCATTGAGTTGTGCTTGTGCATTGTTGGGGTCTCTGAAAGCCCGTCACATTAGGAAACTGCTGCTCTGTGGCAGGGTTTCAATATTGAAATCCAACCAAAAACAGTACAATACTTCTGCATCAATGTCTTACCTTTTCCACTGTATTACAAAAAAAAGCCCTCCAATCACAAAACCTCTCATTTCATCTTTTTCATAATGATTCTCTCAGAAAAAAGTATTATTATCAGAATCTTTCCAATAAAGTGGAGACTTTTTTTCTTCCCTGTTAACATGAAATGTTTCCCCTCCCCACCAGCCTACTTTGCTAAAATCCTGTCTGGACAGTTTTAGTGGGATGGGGATGAGTTTATAAGGGAAATGTGACTGGGACAGTTGTGCCCGTGCAGGCCGTCTGCTCTTGGGGTGCTCCTGTGCTAGTAGGACAATGATGAGTTCATTTGTCACCCTTAAAAAGCAGTTTTGCTGAGAACTGAGGACAGTTTCTGAGGCAAAAACAAATTCTGTGAAGGTCTGTAATAAATTAACAGCGGACAGAAAACCTTAACAAAGGTGATGTCTGCTACCTTCAATGAGTGGGCTATGAGGATGTGAGGTTAGAGCTTCCTGACTGATTTACATCTCATGGTTGACCAAGGGGAGTGTTGGGAGAACTAGAGGATTATCTGAGGTAAATGCTAATTATCTAATTACTAATTACTCAGATTACTCAGATTGTACCCTAATAACTGGGTTTTCATTTGATGCTGGGTGTCACTCATTTCCCACTGAAGTAGAGGAAAAGGTGCTCTTTGAATTCAGCTGCTGTTGGAATAAGACTGTGGGTGTAATGCACTGGCACCTATTTCAGCTGTCAAAAATTTCAGCCCCTGCCATAGAAGTGACAGGAGATAAAGCAGGATTTAAAAACTGAGAAGGAAATTTAAATATGTTTCAACATTTGCTGCATTTGGAAGCTGAAATGCTGCCAGCAATGTGATGTGTGTTTTCATATGCTGTACAAGCTTACATTTTTGTTTGTTTTTCACAATAGAACAATAATCAACAGACTGTGGCCTTAGACTGGGGCTCTGACAATTCTTTCTGCTTCCACTTTATGATCATATGGAGCTCTGGCTTTGCATATTTGATATTTTATTCTTATCGCAGCATAATTATTCAGATATTGGTCTGAGAACCACCAGTAATAATGCATCCTGCCATTTATGATCCTGTGGTTTTGCCTAATTCCTCCTCTATTCTACTTACTTTTCTACTTATTAAAATGGTGGCAGGCTGTGATCACTGACCCATTGTTCTAGGAACTACATACAAATACACATATGTACTGTTATAAATAGTGCAGGCAGTCAAACATATGCACCTAAGGTTTAACAGTGAAACTACGAGTTGAAAAAGCTGATGGTTGCAGTGAAGAGACGGATAAAGTTCAGTGTTATGCATTTATTGCCTTCTTTTTGACTCCAGTGGAAGGAAAAAATGGTCTAGCTGTTTTGTGTATAGATAGCCATGATGTATTTCAAAGAGGTACAACTATTGACTGTTGATTTGAAGAAAAATTAGGAAGTCAGTTTGCTTACCATAAGCTTGTAAACCCTGAGTCCAGGGGCAGACATTATGATACTTCATGCAAAACTAGAGGCTTAGTTTAGGGTCAGACAGAAAAATCAACATATTGATCACAATGTAAGCAATAAGTTTAGTAGAGTAGATAGTTAGATGAACTTAGAATCATCAAATAGAATAGTTTGGGTTGGAAAGGATTTTTTAGAGGTCACCTAGTCCACCCTTCCAGCAGTGAGCAGGAACATCTTCAAGCAGACCTGTTGAGGTCAGAGCCCTGACCAACCTGAACTTGAATATTTCCAAGGCAATGGGGCATCCACCACCTCTCTGGCAACCTCTCTTTCACTATCCTTGTAAAAGGTTACTTCCTTATATCCATTCTAAAACTACTCTCTTTTAGTTTAAAACATTCCTGTCTGTGCTATCACTACAGGCCCTGCTAAAAAGTTTGACTCCATTCTGTCTTATAAACTCCCTTCAGTTACTGAAAATAGATAAAAAAAGTCTTGCTAGAGCCTTCTTCTCCAGGCTGCTCTGTCAGTCTTCATAGCAGAGGTTCTCATCCCCCTGATCATCTTCGTGGCCCTCCCCTGGACTCACTCAAACAGGTCAATCTCCTTCCTATGCTGAGGACTCCATGCACTGCAGGAATCAAAAAGCATGTCACAAAAGCAGTGTCGTGATCACCTCTCTTGCCCTCTGGGCATGCTGCTTTTGATACAGCCCAAGATTTAAATGACTCTCTGTGCTGCAAATGCACATGGCTGGCTCATGTCCAGACTCCCATCCACCAGCACCTCCAAGTCCTTGGCAGGGATGATCTCAATCCCAGTTCTCCCCCAGCCTTTTTTGATACCAAGGGTTGCCCTGACCCAGGTGCAGGACCTTGCACTTGGCCTTGTTGAATCTCATGAGGTTCCTGTGACCCACTGCTGGAGCTTGTCCACGTCCCTCTGGATGGCATCCTGTCCCTCAGGCATATCAATCACACAGCACAGCTGTGTGCTGTCCTTTTCTGTAAAAGAAAGGGCGGGAAAAGGAGTAACTAAGATGACATTAGCTCCTAATTTTCCCCTGTAATAGAATTACATTGGTAAAACTGTCCTTGTTTTGGAAATGTAGTTCCTGTATAATAAGGTTTCTCAATCTGCATGCAGAATAAATTGACCTGTTTTCCCCCCAGGAAGCTGAGTGTAATTGTGTGTACATAAAATTTGGCAATCCCTGCTCTCTCAAATGTGAGGGAGGGATGGTTGCACACTGTGATACTGGCTCTTCAAAATGCTGTGTGTGCGCCTTGGAACTACTGCAGTCCGTTTACTGAATGATATGTAGATGCATGTTTCTAACCAAAACCTGTTGGTAAGGAAAGAAAGAAAGCAGGTAGGTAACCTGGTGATAAATATATTACATACGTTCCTACATCAGCATCTGCATCTGTGTGTGTAGTTCCAAATTAATGAGCAGTGGCTAAAATTTTTGTGAAAAGGAGTAAAAAAAAAGAAGTTGGTTTTTTTTAGAAGAAAAAGAGTTTGCCTCAGAGCTATGAACACATTTGCTTTTATTTCCTTAATTACTCTAACTTACAACTTCCATTGCTTTATGGTTAAGTTTCTCACTCCCTCTTTAATACTTTGTATTTTTAACTACACAGAAATTGTGGAAATCTTTATTTTGGAGAAGGGGAGTCCTTTAGAGGGACTTAGAAATTAATTTTATGAAAAAAAGCCCCAAACAAACAAGCAGGCCCTCCTCCTCCCTCAACAGCTACTGCAAAAATTAAAGGTCTAAATATGGGGTTAGCTGGAACTGGAATTTGTAACCTGGATATTATTTATGAAAATTCTATTGTGTTTTTATTTCTGTCAGGAGGAAACTTGGAAAGGATTAGAAATATCAGAGAAATGGGACCCCTGCCAACTGGGAATTTATAAAGAACAACATTTTATTGTACTCACACAGCTTTCCTTCAGTCTTCTAAATTATGTCTAGAGACAGATTGATTTAGAATACTTTCTTTAGAACCTGAGTGTAGGAAGCTTATTTCATTTTGCCAAAAAATGTTGTGTGTGGGAAGAAGAGGGGAATCTTGTAAAGTAGGGAGACCAGTGTATTGTACACAAGGACCACCCTTCAGTGAATGAAAAGGCAAAAGTTTAAAGCCTTTCAGGTCTTTCTTAGGTAGGGTATGGAGCTGTCAGCATTGTCAGTACAATTTATTCACACTGTTCCAATGCCTATGAAAGCTACTGAGCAGCCTGATCTATAAGTGATTGAACAGAACAATACTCTGGAGCTTTGAGTACAAATAAAAAGCCACTATTTCTGGCTCCATGCATCACAACTAGTGCTTTCTAGGAACACTGCCAGTCTAAATAAAACACAATCTTGCTGTAATTTTATACAACACTTGAAAAGAAGACTAAGGCTGTGCCCTTCATGAATGCTGCTCTACCACATTTTTCCATAACCAAGTGATAATTTGACTTGATGATATGCATGCCAGATTTAATTGTGCTTTCATATTCTGCTTTCCATCAACTATTACACTTGTCTTTGTTAGTTGATTATGATACAGAATTTCACTTTATTATGCCAGGATTTCCTGATGCCTCATTTACTCAATTGAGTTGAAAAACTAACATCTAGACGAGATGTTTGATCCATTATGCATGTGAGGAGTGTATGTGCTACACAATGCATTTATACAATTTCATTCATCAAGTCTGGCCATTCTTCAAAGTATAAGCCTGAAAGTGCAAATGCTCTTCAAGGCCGAAACTAAGACACCAGTGCCAATCCTTTTATCTCTATTACGTCCTTATAACACTCTCACTTGAGGTGAGGCTGGGAGTAGCCACGGAAGGCAAATCTTTAGTCCTTATTCACCTGAGAACAACTCTCTGTAATACAACAACTTACTCTTTCTGTGGCACCTTTGTGTTCAGGAGAGCTGTAGCAGAAAGATTTTAGCAGACTGTTCAGAAGATAGGAACTCTAGTTGATGACATACAACAGTTTGACAGTTAATGAATGTGATATATCTTGGAAGGTGTATATTGGACTACCGCTGTGGCATTTATTATTTTTAATTCAGTTGCTAATGCAAAGACTTCTCTTGTATGCTTAGATACTTTTTTATTAAATTTAATGAAAGATTTCATGAGCAGAGGCCTTGTGAAATTCTCAAGATTTTGTTCACTTGCATTTTATTGTCAAGACTTAAAATTTTGTGATTGTCATGTAAACATGCTTTTCCACTGTTATAGAATAGTGTAATACACTCTTAGAATAATACTTTAATTGCAGTTTTTTGGCAAGTCCAAATTGTTGGGGTCTAACCTGTCATATATATATATATATATATATATATATATATATATATATATATAGTTACCCCAAATATATTGGGGCAGTTTATATTTTTGCCCCAGATACAGGTCTTCAAAATAAGTAGTTTTATGTGAACTAATTTGTGATCATATATTGATAAACCAAACACATTTTTTAAACTGTTCTTTCCAACTGTAATCTCTAGTATTAAAAATAATGGGACTGACTTAAAAATAATGAGCTGAAAACAAACAAATTGCAGACCATTTTTTATTTAACTTTTGTTTTGGTCATTTAAATTTCATATTTTCTGGAGTTTTTTTTCTGAAACTGCAAATGTGGATGATTTTTTTAATTTTAACAGAACAAAGGTGACAAGAGGTAATTGTAATAACATGACTTCAGAAGGAGAAAGCAATTCTCATGAGGCTAAGATATAATCATGAAAATTTGCACTGTTGGATTCTTCAAAAAAGCTGATTTTTATTAAGATGCTGAAATAACTCGTTAATTGCATCAGGAACCTAGTTTTCTCTGTAAACCAGATTAAGCTGAAATTGGCTTCCATTAAATAAGCAATGAATATCAAGACTTACTGACATGAGCATTAATATTTTGCTGAGGTAAAGCCAAACTCTACATTTATTATGAAGGACCCTAAATCTTCAGTTTCTCACATTAAGTTAGTACATGTCATATATTAATTTCCTTAATTTATCTTCTTACTACCAACACTAAATAAAAATATACTGCATATTGAAATAAGGTATTAAAGTACTTCACAGACATCAGGCAACAGTGAAGTAAATAGATATTTGAAAAAACTAAGCACTGCTGCTTCCTGAGGTTGATAGCTGTTATCTGTTCCTGAAAATGCACCTCTTTATGTTGATTCTCCTGCAGTGCTGGTGACACAGTATTTCTCAGGTCACCAAGAAAGCAGCCCACATGCTGTGATGAATGGTAACACCTTGTGTATGCCAAGAGAAAGGCAATGGAACCTATGGCAGGGTCTCATTTTGCTCATGGGGGAATCCAGACTGTGTATCTGTAGAATAAAGAGTTTATAAACTCTGTGTTTGTAAAGAGAGCCCAGAATAGCTGGATCATTTCAGAAGCCACTGTTTCTGTAACTAGATATACAAAGAAGATGAATCCCCCTCTAGGTCTTCCTGTTATCAATCTCTTTTGTTTTTTGTTTGATTCTGGAAATCTGAGAAGATGAACAAAGTTGCCCATTAAGCTAGCTCAGCTAATATCGACCTGACATGGCTGGGCTAGGACATACCAGACATTCCTCTGTATTGTTTAGTGTTCTACTGTTAAAATAAGGGTTCTCATGAATTTATATGCTGTTTAAAATTGACTGAAAAAGTAATTAGAAAAGAAAATTTATTGGATGCCTTCTGAATCTTATGTCCTAACCTAATAATGGGAAAATAAATGATTTCTGATAAAATAAACCTGCAAGCATTGGCATGCTAATATAAACATTTCTCTCCTCCCTGTTCTTTAAAGAGAAAGTAATTAATTACACTTGATTTATAACTTTTATTCCTACAGCATGAATATAGCAGAATAGAAGCTACTGTGATATAAAAATGTCTGGACTCCATTTTTGTGAAAATAAAACAGCTGTTTATAATGTGGTAAAAAGGAAAATATGGGAAATATGATGTGACATAATCTTAGCTCTTGAAGTGGCATTGTGTTTTCACTGCAATGAAATTCTTAAAAATAAAAGGACCTTATGGTGATTTCACCTAGTTTATTTGGACACTGTTATAATGTATGTAGTTTCACTCACTTTCTTAGGTGTAGTTTCCACTTTTTATATACTATCTCATTACTAGGACCAAAATTTGCTTCTTTGCTGTCTTTTCTTTCTCTATCTTCCCCAATTATGTTCAAAAAATATAGGGCATAAGTAATATAAATCAATTAGTTACAGAAGCAATGAAAAATATAGATAATGAATTTCACAGCAAGTCTTAGGCCTTGAAGACTGAAAACAACTGTGTAGCAATATGCAAAGGCATGAAAGCAGGTCTGATTGATAGGCTTCATAGAAGGTGCCGTCTTGAGGTGATGGAAATTTTACCAATGATTGTTGATAGCAAGCCCATATTTCCTTTGGGAATATGGAGATTTATAGTAATGTTAGTGGAGGATTATCAATGTCTAAGTTTTAACACTGTTGCCAAAATTGTACATACTGCAAAGGGTTATACAATAAACTGAAGATGATCTGAGAGCACCTTCTGGAGAAGCACAGTTAATAGGTAGAAGGGCTGCATTGCAGGCTTTACTCAAATTAGTGATGTTTGAGTAAGCTTACTCATTGCATCCTTTTACTCTCTGAAAGTTACAACTATTTGAACACCTGTCCAAAGCAGTTTTGAGGGGAACCCTTTCTATTCCTGGAAAAAGGGGTATGTTTTGCACCACTAACCACATGCCTTGTGCTTTGTGGTTGAAATAATCTTTCACATGTGTGTTTCCTTCTTTGTCATGTAAGATTCTCCTCTACAGTTGAAAATATTTTGAAACCTGTGGAAGTTTGTGAGAATACCGTGTATTTCCCATCTTGCAAAATTTGTTTTGGAAAATTTTCTCCTAGAAAAAGGAGAAAGTGGTTTGAAATGAGAGGCAACCGGAGGATAATAAAGAGTAATAAAAATTTCTGAGATGTATGATACTAAAGGGAGGGAATTGAAAACTGAGGTGAAAGGAGACATGATGGCATGGGGTATTTTTTAGTGTGGGAAAAGAAAAACTATTTGGAAATATTTTCTTGCTGAGAATGCCAAAAATGGTTTTGAGAGAGAGTGATTTTTTTATGTCCTCTCCATCAAGAAGGACATTTAGATTTTGAAGAAGACACTGTGGTACTGTTTTAATTTGTTTGCTTGAAAGTATGTAGATAGTTCCAGTAAACTTGGTTGAGTAGACTAGAAAGAAAGATCATGAAAGTCAGGAAAGGGCTGAGGCATAAACATAGGAATACTTGTAATGACTGTTTCAAATGTTACTCAGGGACTGGCTTAGGGTAAACTATACTACAGGCTGTACCCTACTACAGGAGGAGAGTTTATTGTTAAAATGTGATTGAAAGCTTTCCATGCTCTCAAAATTTGGAGGAGCTATCTAAGAAAAATGAGAGAATATGGTTAGAGGTGACTGTTTCTCATCATAAACTCATTTTAGGAGGCCATGGCTCTTAATGTCATCAGACTAGGACTCTGAATAATGAAATATTCCAAGAGAAGAGAGAAAAAGTGTGGCAGACGATCACACAAACTAATATGGAAAAACAAAAAGAAATGTAATGAGATAGGCATGATTTAATAGGACCAGTCTACTGACTGACATGACAACTACAGAGGAGTGAAATAGTGTTTCTTATGTGTGTGTCTTATGACATAAAAAATATATGGACTATTCAATGCAATTATAATCCGGCAAGCATTTCCCTCAATAACATGTAATTAAAAACACCCCAAAACTTGTCACCACAATGTGTTGTGGTAGTCTGAATACAAACTGATTGAAAAGGGCATTAGGCTAATTATGGAATAAATCTTGGTGACAGAAGTCTAATTGAAACATTCAGCTCAGGAGCTCATACACTTCTGATTTCCAGAGACAGAGTTAAGTGAGTCAAAGGTGTATTCACTACCTATATGGTTTCTGTTTATCTTTTTGTGTGCATCTACCACTGGCTACTATCAGATACAAGATGGAGTAAGCAGAAAATTTAGTCTTAAATAAAGGAAAACTCATTATATCTTAAACTCAAAAATGATAGATTAATTTTCACAAAACAATAAATTTGTGAAAACAGCAACAGAAAACTCTTAGAAATGAAACCAATTGGCTTTTTCCTCAACAGGAGGAGTTGAGTGAAAAACCATTTGAGTTGAGTATCCCTTTTCATAAGGGTATTGTAGTAAATGTTACTGACCTGCCAGGATATAATTTTCTTCCTTTTTCTTCCTTGTCTGTGTTTAGAAACATTGAAGCTGAAATAAGTTAAATCAGTTAAAATATTTTCTATGGATTTATTCTCTGATGAGAAAAGAGAAATGGATTGCTTTTGACTGCTAGAAAAATACTGGTCAAGTGAGATAGGTAGCAAAAAGTTACCATCTGTCACATGTTATTTTAGTGTTATCCTCAGCCTCATAAAATGGGCCCTCCCAACCCTCCTGTGGTAGTGTAAAGCTATTTCAATTCTATTCACACCCTCTGGGCATCAGTGTGATTTGGAAACCTAATAAAGTAAGTCATCAAAGAACAACCTATGTGTCCAGAATTTGTATTACTACACTATGGGGAGCCCAAGCGGTGCTATCCTTTAAGCCATATGTCTTCTAAAGCTTCATTTAATGACATAGAAATCAATGTGATTTTGGTGAAAAACACCAAAAAAGACTAAGGAAGAAATATTACACAGGATGCTGACTCTGCACTAAAGTACTTCTTCCAGAGGAACAGCAATGTACTCGAAAGCTCTGAGGGCCAATTGTTCCTTCTTGGATCAGAGGCATCAGCCACTGTCCATTAATTCTGAATTCAAGAATGCAAAAATGAAACAAGGCTTTTCCTCCACTGACCCACATTTAAAGTTATTTCTAGAAGGAGGAAAATGAGAACCCGTTAACTTCTGCATTTTGGTGTGACAGTTAAAAGAGTCTTTGTCCCTTATCTTCATAGGATACCTTTGGAAAGCCTCTTAATGAGAAATTTGACTTGTCAAGAAGAGACCTGAGAAAATGCTGTGCTGCAGACAGTAGTTATTTCATGTCAACACATAGGCTTAGACTTCCTTGATTGCCATGGGAACCTAGTCATTTTAGCAAACTACAATAATTATTTTCATCCTGAACTAGCAGTTTAATAAAGCTTAGATGAACTACATGCCGAAGATGTTAATTTTCCTTCATCAACTGTAATGGAAATACATGATGACTAGCTAAGAAGCAGCTGTGTGTACTCTAGATGTGTAAGCATATATAAGATGAATCTTTCATGTATTGTTCTCCAACTTTCCATGCCCACCCCCTGGAGCAGGTGAAATCTTGTGAAACTGCATAAGGATTCAACATGAAAGTCCCTTCTTGATCATGAACGCAGTCAATAATAAGTATGAAGATACATCTGGCAACAAAAGCAAAATGATTTTGGGTGATCAGCACTCTCATTTTCTCTGATCAGTGAAATAGTAAAAACTTTAACATTTGGGAGGCTCTCTCTCCTTCTGGAGTGCATCATCAGCCACAATTGCTGTAAGTATGAAGATTGTTCAGTTCTTTTAAGGTTCTTAATACTTAAGAACTTCCACATTATTTCACTATGTGACAAGCCACTGGGTGACAAAGGGGTCCAGAGTCATGGGAAGTTCACCTGTAACATATCAGGACATAGAAACAGTCCAGGTCTCAAATGATCCTTCAAATTAATTGAGGAATTAGAATTGAGGATGAGCATAAATCCATTTAATAGGTAAATAAGACTATTTACCCTTTACATGCCCTTTAATTCAGTATTATTCTAAATTAGGCTTCAGAATATTGTTCCACTTTCATTACAAATTCAGTTTGTAAATCTTTAATGAAAACACATGCATTCTTCAGAATGACATTATTATACTTATGCTTTCTGAATACACTCATTTATATAAAAGATCTAATTCCCAAGGAGAGTGTCGTAGCTCTTTCCTTCCATTTGTGTGGTACACAAACATTTCTGAAGCAATATATTCTCAGTTTTCTTCATAAATATTAAAGGTGAATGTTGAGTGAAGCTAGAGCTGAGTCAGCATTTGTTAACTTTTGTTTGAACTCTCATGGACTGGCAGGTTTAACAGTGATTGGAGTAGGAGATTGCATATCCAGGTTTATATGCTCTTTTCACTAATATTTTATTAAATTCTTTTGTCTTCAACACATAAATAAAATGATGTAGTTTCTTAGGACTTACAAAAGGCAGACAGAAACAAATCCTCCTAGTTCCTCAGCTTTCAACTACAGGTAGGCCATGTGAGAGAACCTTAAGAGAGGGCTGAGTTTAAGTGCTGATTCTAACTGGAGTTCATAATTTTGTATCCTTCTTTGATCTTATGTTCATTGAACCCAGAGATTTTTAATTTGTGGTCCTAGGTGAGGTCAGGACCTTCTTGCTGAAGAACTTCAGTGGTGCCAAGGTTTCTCTGTTCTCTACAGAGGAAATCAAAGCAAACCAAAATCAAAGGGTCTGGTTCATTATATACCTGAAACTTTAGGGCAAATTAAGTGTCTGTGTTAAGTGAATTGGATCCTATCTTTGAAGTTCATCTCATTTAAAGACTTTGAAAATACTGCTAAAGAAACTCTTTTTATTGAAATGCCAAGTCACTTCTAAAAAAAGGAAAATGATTTTCATTGCCATGGGAGATTTAAAAATCCCTAAAATGTCTTCTAGTATTTGAAATAATTAATTTGAAATGCAAAATCATTGAAAACATTTCATGAGAATAAAAGTAGTTGTTTTCAAAATTACATGAAATGAAACTTCAGTATGAATTTTGGAATCCGTTTTTTGTGAAAAATATTTTCATCACTTTTCCAAAAGGTTTATTCATGCTG
Organism: Parus major; assembly: GCF_001522545.3. Lineage (NCBI taxonomy): Eukaryota > Metazoa > Chordata > Aves > Passeriformes > Paridae > Parus > Parus major. Next base: position 18,302,959 of record NC_031773.1, on the reverse strand, counting down.
ATCACCTGATTATCTGATGTTTGCTACTGATATTTAAAGTAGGAAGAGTATTTGAAGAAGAAAATACAATGAAACTTTACTCCCAAGATGGGGAAAAGCTGTGGCATTAGTTTTATTGCTTGTAGTTGGAACCAAGACAATTTTTTGTAATTAAAACGAAGAAAACTGGGAAACCTGTGTGCCTGTGGTGTTCCTGTTGGTTTCATGCCAGAAAACTCAGAGTGAGACAGGACAAACAATGAAGCTCTGACTGAACCTTCTCTTCTAAGCATCATGATTCCTGAGACCATAAACTCTAAACATGTCATAATCAAAGCAGTTGACATACAGCATATCCTGGGTATTTTATCCCTCTCTCTGTGGAGGCAGATTACCAGGAGTTGATAGAAAGCCTACTGCAGTCAATATGGATCTTTTAAATGACATCTATAGACTTGGAATGAGTTCTTCAAACCATTTGTAGCTCTGAGGAAAGTGTTTACACTTTATCATCGCTAACATGTCACAAATTTGAAAATGACATTTGCTCAGAACTAGATCTTCTGTGTCATAAATTAGAAAATGTGTTTATATTTTGGAGGAAATTCACAAACTGGAAGAGGGAAAAAATGTTTCGCTAGTAGATGAAATTTTTGCTTAAAGGATGTGTTTTGGACTATCAAAATCAGTCTGGTGGAAGTGGACTAGCACAAGTGGAGCAGGAAATAGAATAAAATATACTATGGCATGTTCAAATTATGTTTATGAAATTTAAAGTATTGTTTATTCCAACAGCATCAGCTTTGAATGGCTGTGACTTCTGCCAGTCAGAAATGATTAATACTTTGTATGTAATAGCAATCCATTTTTGTACAGATAATAATATAAATTTATGCTGGTAGAAATGATATAGTTGTAGCTAGAATAATTTATATATAAACGTCAGATAAATCCTGCATAATATGTCAGAGTGTATGAGTGCAATAGAAGATTTTAGGATCCTGACAAGTGAGACTGACACTGGCTTTGGAAGGCTGATCCATAGGCTTGCAGCTTGATCTCTTCTGTGGGAGAGAATGCTTTTCTATAACTGTTCAAGCAAGACAGTCAACCAGCTGTGACCCACTGGGTGCTCCAAAGACTCATATGTTACACAAAAGATGTGCAAATTATAACACAGTCTTAAAATGGTCTCCAGGGTTTAATCATAATAGCAGTACAGGAAGCAACAGCCTCTGCTCTGTGCTTTCAAATCTCCTTAAATCTCTTTCTGTAGTCTGCAGTATAGGACCAACACAAAGTAATTGATATGGATACAGTGCCAACCAAAGAGAAGAGGGAACTCTATTTATTATAAGATGAATCCCTTGCACCACCTTTAGATGTTGCAAGAAGTTATGCATTGATGCCCTTTAATATGACTAAATTCCTTATAATTTCAAATTGATGTGCATTGTTTCTTAGATAAAAATATACAGAAATTAGGTTATAGAAAGTAGCTTGTGCCTAAGATAAGACTGCTCTAATTTTTTGCTCAGAGGAAGCTGAGAAAATTCCTTGTCTAAATGCAGGGATTAGAAGTAGGTAGTTAATAAATCTAATTTTTGCAGCTTTTATTTTTAGGCTTTTAAATTTTTTTTTATTTTAACCTTTCTACATTTAATTAAGCTCTGTTGCTTTAAAAAGATATTTTAAAATTTCATTATAATCTAATGTAGACAGTTATATCTCTGTAATTGTATGAAATTGTGAGTGGGAGAACAAAAGCTTAATGTTGTTTTGGAGGAAGCAAGCCAAATGTAAATTTATCCCTGGGGCTGATTCCTCAAGGGCATTGGCACGTGCCACTGTGTATAGCAAAAGGAACATGACCCACCTAATGCATGCATGATCTCCATAATGGAAAAGAAAAAAGACTAAGGTCTACTGAGGTCTAATAGAGGGCAGGGACCAGAATTTTGAGCAGATGGTATTCAGGGGCCCACCGGCCTCTTGAAAGCCAGGGAGTGGAGAGAATAGGCAGATAGTAATTAGCAGAAGGTGCTAAAAAAAAAGGGCAGCTAGGATCCCCCAAACATCTGTTTAAAAGAATAAAGAGCCCAGTCTGACCCTGAGCTTTAATGATCTTAAAGGATACAATTTAATTGTTTGAAAAAAAAATGTGCACACACCACATTGAGCAACAGTGAATCGTGTTTTGAGAGCATTGCAGGAGTTTGAGTAATTATTAATTTGGTGTATTTGTTTCAGAAAGATTATATACAGCATTAAGTCAATAAATGAGGTAGTTATAATAAAAATGCCAACTGTCTTTTCTAAGAATCAACAAGCTCTTAACAAAAATTTGAATTTCAGATAGCTTACAAATTAATAGTACTTGCACTGCATTCTAAAATGGCTATTTTGACTTCTTGTCATGTATTTATATGGCTACATCTGTCTTTTTCCCTGTGTTGTTTTTTTTTTTCTTGTTTTACATAGAAGGATCCTTAGTTTGTTTATTTGAAGTATTTTGACCTCTGCAGATAGCTGCTAATTACAGCACCAGAGACCTGATTGCAGATGTCATTATTTACTAGTGACTACTTGCTTAAGAACTGCTGAATGTGACCAAGGAAAGTGCTGATTCACAATGAGGTTTCTCCTGATTTTCTCTCCATTTCATTCTAGCAATAGTTGGATACCAGACTCCATGAAGAAGGTGTCAGAAAGCAGATGATAGTTAATTCTTTGTTTCAGACAATATTTGAAAATGTAACTTACAATAATTTAAAATGGCCAATTTTGCTTTCCTTGCTGTTTCCCAGAATGAATAGCTTAATTCAAAGGTAATAAAAAACCCACAGACCAAAACAACACAGACTTTCCCTTTCCAAACCAATGATAAGCAGCTGTGCATTGCAGTATAAAGGTAATGACTTTCTGGAAATGTGTGCTTATGTCTCAGTGTGAATGCATGTGTAAGAACTGATTGTATTGGATGTTTTAATTTGCATTCTGGAAATAGGGGTAAAAAGCATTTTGAGAAAAATCACAAGTGATCCTAAACTGGATGGTGCTGTAAACATTAGAAAAGAGAAAAATAAGTCTAAAGGGATCTGAAAGATATGAGGAACATGAGAAGAAAATAACAGGGTATGCCCTAAGGAGGTTGAAGTGTAGTATGGTTAGTTGATGCAGTGGAGGTGAAGTAATTAAATGTACATGGTTAAGACAGCTATCATATAAAGCTATTTCCTTACTCAGCATTGTTGAAGTCACCTTAATAATGATAAAAATAAGTACATTTTAAAACAAACATTTCAGAAGTCAGAAATGTATTCAGAAAATCTGCAATAGCATACATAGAAATTAAGGATAAGCAAGACAGTTTTTTCAAGATTCCTCATTAAAGCATTGTATTAAAAATATCATTTCCCCATTTCAGAGATGAATGTAAATTAAAGATTGCGTACAAAGCTTGCTTCAAGACTCTCACATATCAAATTTATTTATTTAATCTAAACTGATATTTAAACTCAACTTTCATATATAAGCACATCATGAACCCATCAGCATTGTGATCAGTTTACTTTGGATTATTTAAACATGTTTTATTTGTTAATTGTTAAATTTGGAAAAAAAACCCCAAGCAGTGAAATTCCAGCAGGTTTTAGAAATTCTAAATTGAGAGCCTAAATATATTAAGGTAATACCTGCAAATGTGACCAGCTCCTTGAAAAATCGTGACCTATGCAGTTTCTTTAGGATTATATCTCTGAAGTGAATGGAAAAATGTAAATAGATTCTTGGACACACACTGACCTCAACAGAAGTTAAAAAGAGCCCATGCTCTACAGGACTCTCCTTAATTCAGAATAGCATCAGATAAGAATGGGAATGTAACTGTGATAATATTATTTTTCTCTGTGATTCATTACTTTTATAATAAGCTTTCACCACAATCAAAGGAAAATAAATGGGAAATTTAGCAATACAAAACGTTAATGAATGGAGACCCCAGTTTTGTGTTGTCTTTTATACGGATACATTCCATAGAGTATCCTTTCCTTCTTTCATCTCATTCCAGCTTGGGAAGGAATTCTGCTTGGGAGACTGCAACACTAGACAAGAGGTGCTATGAAATGGTGTGAGCCACACGTTGGTAATTAGGTGCAAGTCAGTCTGTCAGACTTTGTAAGAGCACCCACATCAATATAATTTACACTTTCTTGTACAGTGCCCTTGGCTGAGTTAACCATGGGCTGAAGTGACAAATATAACAGCATGGGTTTGTGCAGCAGTCAGTACAGGAGTGCATCTACGCAAAATGCAAATTGCTTAAAATTTACACAGTTCTTGTTTTTTTTTTCATTTGTTTTTTATTCTTTTGGGAAATTTTAGTCATCTTAAAGGACTAGAAAATTTTTTTTTTCTCTAGAAAATGCAGTTCTTGTGTAATAACTTTGTTGAAAATACAAGGCATAAAAAGAAATACTAGGAATGGTGAAACTTATTAAACTGGGGAATCTGACCACAATGTATACATTATACAAGGGCTGTAGGAGAAAACACACCAGCTCCTTTGTGTAAATCCTCTCTGAATTTTCTTCATATTTTATAAAACCTTATTTCCTCCCTATTTTAGTTTTTCCTACTGTTTCTAAGAATTATTACATATTTGGCTTACAGTCCTTAAATATTCAGAGTTTATAGCATAAACAGAAAAAGAACATAAAAATAAAAAATGATTTGTGACTCTAATGATACTGCATTTATTTGTTCCTATTGCAGTACAACAGTCTAAACATTTTTCACTACTTGAAAGAATTTGCATAAAGCTTCTGATTTCTCCTGGAATGTGTCTTTTTGTGATGTGCTTGCATTCTTTGTGTGTGAGCCTCACAGGTGTATTTTTCACATCCCAGGCAATGGAATTGCAGGCGTAATTGTTATAAACTTTGTAGTACTTACATAATGATCAACATTTGTGGTGTAAAGCACCTGGAATATATTTTGATAGTTATAAGAATACTTCACATGATGAATTTCAAGGCTTTGATTAAAAAACAAAATGTAAGAGCCCCGGATTTTCATTTTCTATAAGTACCCCCTGTATCACTTTGACAACGAACAGTTACTTTCATGCCTTTTTCTAGTTGCAAAGCACCGGTGAGGGGCATCGATGTAAATCTGCTTCAGAGTATCCTGGAACTCTTTGAGTAGAAATACATGTGAAAATGTGGGCATTGCACAGTGCCAAAGGCATACATCCCTTTGTGGGGGCTACTCTAGCTATGGTTGAAAGCAATCCTGTCATCAGGCTGTTGTGTGTCATCGTAAACTCAGTGTGTCAGTTAGAGGATGTGACCTGGGTTGGAGGGCATGGGCAGGGATGGGGAGAAGTGGGATTGCACTGAGCTCTAGGGATGTGTTGGCAGCAGACAGGACATGTCTGGCCTGCCACTGGGTGCCTGGGGGCTGTGGGGGTGAGGGGTGAGCCACAGGGTGACTCCTTGGTGGCAGTGGGATTTTCTCAGGGAGAGCCCTGGCTCTGCCACCAGTGTGGATTTGGAGGAGAAGTGTGTTGTAGGTTCTGGGTGGACCACTTCAGGAAAACACTAAAGGCTGCTGGGTGAGCTGGCTGGTAGCCAGGAAAGAGCTGTGGGTCACTGAGGGCCTTGCATGCTCCTAGGCTCTACCCTGTGCCCATCCTATTTTCCCCCCTACCTGCCTTTCTGCCTGCCTGTCCACCTGATTGCCTGCCTGTCCACCTTCCTGCCTGCCTGCTTACCCATCTTTGTGCCCTTCTGCCTCCCCACCTGCCTGCCCACCTGTCCCTGGCTCCTGCCCAGTGGGCAGCAGGTGAGATCCCACTCCAAAGTAAAACAATTTTCAGTTTAAATAATCTCCTTGGCTGCCTTGGTGAATTAGACCCACCTAATACAAATAAGGGAAGGCTATGAATGATCTTAGTGAATGAATTTAGCATCATTAGCTAATGACCTGTTAATGACTCCCCTGACTTCACCCTTTCAACTGCTCTGCCACATGTGACAGGGGAGGCCCGTGGTCAGAACACCCCTGGCAGCGTGGGCAGCATGGAACTGACTCATCAAAGACACCAGTGCTAAACACAGGATGATGGGGCTCAGGCACTCCTGGCTGGGTGAAACACCATCTGCTTAGAAAGTAGATGAAATGAAAGTAGATGATGTGACTTAGAAAGTCACACACTATTTGCCTTCCTTAAATTCATTAAAAATCAGTGGGTCAAAGTCAAATGTGACAGGTAAGAGGTGGAATGACTATAAATCATGACGAAAGGAGCATCGTCTGAGAGAACAGGTACTATAGTTCATGTGTAGCAGGGGCTTTTGGAGGATATTTATGCTGCATTTTCTTAGTGCAGGTGGGACCTGGTGTAAACTATGGAAACAGACAAGGGAGATGCTAACAGTATGCATTATTAAAGCAAAGATGCTTTTTGCTCTGTAACTCTAGGATTGGGACTAGTGTAATACAGTCCTGATGTTGTTTTATACATATATATTTAGCTAGGTAGAAGGAATATATATATTTTCAGGTAATGTGAATAGTTCTCAAAGAATGGGAAATATATATTGGCATGTATTAGGTCAGGAAAGACAATGCTCAGTCTGGGCATCAGTGATCCTTTCCTGGTGAGGGACCCAGATGTTCCAGCACTCTAAAATCCTGCTTAGGCACGAGTCACTATCTTTTGCATTTCAAATTAATTTAAATGCAGTTCTTGCTTACTCGTTATACTCAGTACTTGGGCTTCTGTGTTTTCCTCACACCTGCTGATGACAGCATAATCCATCTTAAAGGAGGAAAAAAGTCATAGAAAAATGCCTGTACTCAGACTTGTTTGGGATGTCATTAGTCATTAGAGGAAAATTCAAAATCTGCCAGAGTGAACATAGAATTTTGATTAGTCCTTAAATAATCAGAGAAGAATCTAACAAACTTTAAGTGCTATAAACAATATTAGGATGCAGACACTGGAGATTAGCTTCAAGGGTTTCAGTAAACTAGGATCTGAAAAATCCATTTATGTTTTCTACATGCTTATTTGACTACACTTTTTTAAAAATTTTATTTAATGTGTTAAAAGCCATGCCATGCTGGATTGCACTGTATTTCAAGTAACCTACTGTACAGTACTTCATATAGCTGTGTTCAGGAAACCTATCTACACAGATGCCCTTAGAAGTGTACTAGGATGAGTTCTGTCATGCTGGGTTTATGGGGAAAAAAAGAGAAAAAAAATAAGCACACCACACCTACACCTGGCAATCCGTAAAGAATTACTAAAGTCATGGTCTCATCATTGTTAAGTCTAGACTGGACATTCGTGATCACAAGCTGAGGTCAGGTGTGAGCACGTGCTCGTACAGCGGTGTATTTCAGTTGGATCAGCCAGAGAGCCTGATGTGGTATTTCTGCTGGCTGATCCAGTGGCTGCCCAAGATACCAGACTGAGTTACTCCCTAGCTCCAGCTCACTCGGTTGCTGTGTCATTGGGAGGCTGTCCACCTGCACTGGACCCATAACTGCAGCAGATGTCTCCAGCCTGTGGGCAGCCTGCAATGAGGAGGCCTTGTGATCAGTGTGCTGGGGCCACAAAACTCTGTGCCTTCCTGTAGCTCTAGGGCAGACACTCCATGTCCATAGTAAGTCCCATCTTTGAAAGTGCTCACTAGAAGATCAACATGAGGAGGATGCCTTTGCATCTGCCTTACATTGCTGTCCATAGCACACCTAGGCTGGCAGTTCTCCACATCTCTGATCCCAGCTCCAGGACTCAGTACTATGCCACATGAGTTCATGTTTGGCAAGGCCTGTGAAAGTCCCTGTTTCCAGCAGGATCAGGTGATGAAATTGTGTTTGAACAGGTTCTTCTGGGAAAGCATTGTCTCCTTTTCAGGGAAAGCATACAGTGACAGGATAAAAGCTGTGAGAAAGAGCAAGAGAAGAACCAAATGTCCTGCTAGGCTTTTGTCCCTCTGCTTGTGAAGCAATACAATTAAGGTTGGAAAGCATGTGTTTCTGACTCCATGGGACACCTGCAGCCATGAGAAAAGCAATGCCTATGTAACATGTCATTCTGAAAATATAGGAAGAGCACCAGTGAATGGGGAATGCTGAGGTGAAAAGGTAATTTCATGGAGGTCTTTGCTGTGTGCATTTGGCAATCCCATGCTCAACTTAGCATTTAGAACAAGACAGAATTTTTCATTTTGGAAAATGACAGCTCCTGAATGTATGTCACTTCTAGCAGCAGAGATTTGAGGCAGGAATCCTGGCATCTGTTCTGTGAATTAGGAGGCAATATTTATCTCTTGTAAGGTTCTTGGTCCATGGTACTTGTGGGTCACATGCACCAAGAAGTCACACACATCAATTACTCAGGTATTTCCTTAGTTTATGTGATGATCATCATATGTTTTGCCATTTCCCAGTTCTTATTTTACAAGGAGTGGTTCTCTGTTGTACTGATGGCCATTATAATAATCAAAAAGTGCTTTACTGTTACTGTTCACTGCTTGATGACTCTACCTCTACTGATCTTGCTTTTTAGGTAGTACTCTGCTAATGATGGAAGTTCCTGAAGACGGGTGGTCTACACCTAACCATCAATGACACTCTTCTTGACGCACTTGCAAATGCAATTATTTGCCAGGAATCGAGCAGATGGATCCCTGGAAGAGAGTCTGACAGATTATCTTTGAGTGTTATTCTTATGATATCTGTGCAATGGTGCTGAAATAAATTTTTAACCCATTGAAGGGAAGCAGAGGGATGTGATAGTCAAATGAAGCCTGATACTGATTTCTACACCAGGATCCTACTTTCTTACCTTAGCTGAAGCAATATGTGTGTCATCAAAGAGACACAGATACAATTGGCTGCTGAAATTTATTTATCTTTCTCTGATCTGGCAGATAATTTGTGCTTGACTGCTGCTTGTGATTTTACTGATAGATATACTGCTGAGTTTCCACAGCCTTCTTCAGGGCTCATTCTGACCATCCAGATCCATGTGCATTCATTCCAACTGTGCCTGTTCTTGGCCACTTTCACCAGTAACACTACTTTTTCATTAGGCTCCCGAAATAACTCCTCTATGAATGGAAGTAAAAAAATTTGAACAAATGAAGGAATTGTGTATTTGGTTTAGACAAAAAAAAAGTAATTTTATTTATGGAGAAGATATTATCATCCAGTCTAAGAGCAAAAATCCTTAGGTTTTTAGCAATGAAGATTAAATGGAGAAATACAGGGTTTTAGTAAATAAAAAGTGGCAGAAAATCAACACACTTTTCAGGGTTCCTACTAGAATTCAGGAGGAGTAAATTTTTCATCCATCTCTGAAGTGATCTAATGACTGTTTAAAAGAACAGCAGAATGATGGGATGCTCTACAGAGGCAATGAATTTTTATTAATGCAAAAAATATTCTATAGCAAGAATTACTTTAAAGTACTCCAATGCATTTATGAGAGATGCTTTAGAGAAATCATAAAATACAGTCCTTAATCTAGAATTTTAGAGGGTTTTGAAATCATGTTCTTGACAGTAGCCACTTTATATCTACTGGCTTTGCAGGATTAGGACTGAAGACCATACTTCTGCAAATGTTTATGCATGACGCTCTGAAGGAAGGTGTAAACCAAGAACAAAGAGCAGTGGTGAAGTGTATTCTGAGAAACAGATTTAGCACTGGAAACAACATATCATCTCCTGCCCTGTTGCTTCATTCTCATCTCTGGCTCTTCTTTGTGTTAAACATTTGCTCTGCTAAGATACTATTTTAATGTGTGTCATTAATAGTGACTCAATTTTCTTTTATAAGGAAGTGTAGTGAGTAAAAGTCTCTGTGGTCAGATTCTAAGCATGCATAAACATACATATACTTTTGTTCATTCCACTTTGGGACTGGCAAGTGCCTTCTCAAATACCCAGCAGCTGCTTGAATATTCCATGGCTAAAAGTTCAGGTGATGACCCTGTAGCTCTCAGTATATTGACACACAAATTACATAGTTCTGGCTCTGTTGAAGGTTAGAGTACCTTAATTAGTATGCTACAGCATCAGGTTTCTCTATATTCTTCTTATCTATTTATTAAAAGGTGCAGGCTTTTGCTATTCTTTGACACTGAGTTTATAATTTACCAAACTGATCTCCTTTATGTGAAACTGGCCGTTTTTATTGCTGACTTTTATATGGAAGAACTGGGGAAACTGGTGGTGTCTGAAGGGTTTTTGTAGCCCTGAAAACACTGGAAAATGTCTGCTTCACCCAGCTTACGGTCACACAATAAGCAGTCTCTAAGCATTTTGCCATGCCTAACATTTTGCTGCCATAGGCAACCACTTAATCTGCCTACACAAGAGCTAGCCCTGAGGGGATGCAATATGTGTTGGAAAGGGTAGATTTATACTAAAACATTAGTTTTCAGGGCTGGTAGAAAAAATAGCTGTTCATTTGAGATTTCCTGCTTTATTCTCAGCTGCTCCAATAACTGAAGTGTTAAAGGTTTCTACAATCAATGTTCCACATGGATTGCTTCTATAAGCAGATTTGTTTCCACCTCAAAATCAGTACCGTATTTCTGCTTTAGGTTCTACCCTTTTATCATATAAGCATCTTCTGTATAAACCAGACTTGAAAGGGACCCTTGTGAACCATGAGGAGACCAAAGTGAAAATCTATGACAGCCAGTTGGAAATGAATTCAGCTCTCATGGTTTGACTCTCCTTTTTGTTTACATTTGCATTAAGTAGCACAGCAGAAGGAGGCACTGTGCCCAGGCTAGAGGGGGAACCCCTCTCCTTTGGGAGGCAAAGTAGACACTGAGTCTCCATTTAAACCTCATTATGACATCAATTCATGTGAAAAAAGAAAAATCACAGGTTTGCGGTTAATGCCTGTAATAAGCCCTTTAGAAACAAGCTGCCCTGGCAACGTAATTTAATCCTTGCTACTTCCAGGTTTTTTTTATAATTACATATTCCTCTGCTGTAAGAGAGCAGGATCTGTTGTGAATCAGGTCACCCTGTAGCTGTTTTACTTGAATGAAGAACTCAATTCACACTGCTTCTTAGAGTCTGTTATGACTCCTCTAATTTAAGACTATTACCTGAAACAGACGTATTTTATTTGGCTTTTTCCATGTTGACGGAATGTGAAAGCTTGCAAAATTATCTCCAAGAGCCTCTATAGAATAAGACTCATAAGGCTCATTGTGGTAAGTGAGAGCAAAGTAACCATAAAACTTCTCAGGCTGTCTGTGCTCTACTTGAGATATTTGGGTCTCAGTGGAATCAAGCATCCCACTCCTCTCACTGAGTGAAAGAAGAGTGGCTTGCTAAGGCTTTTTTGTGAAAGATAGATTTTCCAGGAAAGCCCTGTTCTCCCAGATGTGTGTTAAACCAGCCATGAATGACCAGAACTACTGCATTCCCATGTCTAAAGAAGGGCCATGATTCTTGGAAAAATGAGTTTTCAGCATCAAAATGTTTTGTATGTCCTATTCTTATCCTAATTAATTATTATGATAGCTAATGAGCATGCAGAATGGACAGGAAAGGTGTTCACTGGCAAAGAACAGCCTTGGTTTTGAGATTTGAAAAGAGCAGGCTGGAACTCTGGGCAGTCAATACACTTCTCTCTCCTTCTCCACAGGCTGTGGGCTTGATTTTTAGCTCAAGCTGAGATAGAGACATTACAAATGATTGAGAACAAGTGTGGTTTTAAGCCACCTTTGTGTTTTGTTGTATTTGCACTCTGGCTAGTGGTGGGGCTGGCCTGAATTACAGCAACTCCAAGGCGAATCTAATTTACACTTGGATTGCCAAAAGTTGTTCTGGCAGTTGAAAGTAGTGACATCTGCCAAGGGTGCAAATCCAGCCCTCTGCTTTTTTCTGATCACGTTGCATGGTATAAGAGCATATGCCACATCAACTGCTACTACTGGCAGCAAAAGCAGTCACATTTTCCTTCCATCAGCAAGCCTTCAGTCTCCTAGGCCTCACTTGATGCATCTTTTACAATGGATGTAGTAATCACGAGTGTGCTGGCTTTGTCTCACTGAGAAAAGTTTCAATAAGCAGGATATTTCTAATGTTCAATCTTTTCAATCCTCTTGTCCTCTTATGATTAAATGATCAGAAAGAGACCATTAAAATGTTGACAACTAAGAAATTATGCTCCTGTCTTGAATCTACAGATTTATGAGTAATGTGACCTGGCAGGAGCCAGGTATCTCAGTAGAGGAAGCTGTTTGTATATATTAACAATATTTCAATGTAAAAAAGAAATTTAAATCCTTCCTTCAAAGAGTATTTTTCCTTTTTTAATCTAATTTTTGTTCTTAATTCTCCCCCAAAGTCTGGCACTATACTTTTGCTATGTACTTGTGACTATCTAAGAGCTTGTTTTGGTCATTCTGGAGAGTTAATTCATCTGAGTTCACAAATCCTGCTAACAAGCATGAGTCAAGCTTAGCATATGTGTTAATACAGAAATCTTCATTTTCAGAGTTTGGAGATTTAGCAGAAGAATTCATGTGCAATATGATAGAGACCTGTGAAACCATGGAAAGCATAAAGACTCTGTATCAGGGCCAATCACCTTCCCTTCCAATACAAGAGCTCAAGGTTATTACATTAAGCTAGGAGAAGGCAAACTCTGAGTGAACAAATGGAAGTGTTTTTTCAGTGTCTAGCTAAGCTGTGGAAATCCTTTCCACATGATTTGGGTGTGCTGAAAGTTTACAGAAGTTCAAAGGGAGTCTGGTGCATTTCATTGGGAAAAAAGAAAAGGAATTATTATATACATATTATTAAACACATAAACATCAGGTCAGGAAGTCATTGAGGCCTTGGTAACTAGAGGCTTGAAGATTATTTAGGTCAAGGGTTACTTGTGTTTTCTTGTACTCTTCCTCAGGCATTTGATTTTGGCCACTTTTACAGTCATGGTGTTGGATTTTGGGCTGATTCACTGTGGCTGCTCTATGTTTCATTATGTTATTTGTTGCCCAACAGATGCCTACAATATGTTTGTGGAAACCCTTCATGGATGTATAAGTCACATGCAATCTTCAAAGGGCCAGCTTCTTCCCAGGGACTAGCCTAAGGTGACAAGCTGAGATTTTTAACTCTTAATTACCAAAGATTACACTAAGTGAATTCTTCCCTGCATGACATAAACATTTCTCAGAGAAAAGAGTGTTTCTAGTTAAGGGAAACTTGGCTAAGAAAGAGATTGCTTTCTTGCTGTATTCATGAAATTCATTTGTGCAAATAAAGCTTTGCAAGTAGGAACCTTCTCAAGGAACGACCCCTAAATAAGTCTGAATAACCTGGATAAAAACTTATATTTGAAGTTAGCTAACTATTTATAAGCAGATTTGTAAGCAGATTTGTATAATATCCAATCAACTCTAGACTTCTCTGAACTTTTGGATTTTGAGGGATATGAAGGATATGTTGATATGAATGGTATGAATGTCATATCAACATATATATGTTGATATATATATATATGTATTGACATATATGTCAATATAATATCTATCAGTCAAAATCATGATCTAGAATTGTGAAATTGTCTGAAGGAACTGCTTGGGTAGCCTACTTTAATACATATATTTAATGGTCTTCAGACTTATATGCAGTTTTGTATTAAATTAATACATATAGTATAATATATAGTATAATATATATGTATAATATATAGTTAGAAATTAAGTGAGGCTACTAATATAAATCAGAAAAAACCCCTTCACTATTTTATTTCTCTATAGAAATGTTGTTCACACAACAATGTAAAAGGGAAATATGGTGTCTTTGCATGGTTTGGTTGTCATAATTGTATGATATTTAATAGGGAGCAGAGGAACATCTTAGAGCTTAGAGCATCTTAGAAAACTCCTTTTGATATCCTTGGCTGACCCTTTCTTTGCTGGTGACCCTAAGTGACAGAGTAAGTAAAGCTATTACTGTTTTCACAAAAGGTCTCATAGTAATGGTTGAATGTTGATATATTAATGAGGTTTAAATGTAGGTGGAAAAACTGCAGGCTTTGGAGGCAGCATGAAGTGCTATTTGCTAGTTAGTGTCTTTCTATAGTCATGCAGCCTTACAGCTGATGCAGGGCAGGCCTGGAGTGGGGTAGAACATACTTTGGTACAGATTTCTTGGCAGTAATCTGCTTTGCAACTGTTCCAGATGGTTTACAGCTCTTACTCTAGCTCTTTGAGTTTAAGAAGGTGTTGGATTAGCAGAGAGTATTACACAGAAGAAGTGTGTTAGAAGCCTGTTAAGAATAGAAGCCAGGAAAGACCCAAAAGTTAGGAAATGCAGGAAATAAGGTTGTCTTGCATATTTTTACTTCTCTTTCTCTGTGTGCACATTATATCATCCTTAATTATAGGAACACATTATGTTTCATGAGATCCCAATCTCAGTTACTGCTCATTTACTGAGCAGCTATTTAGTGTATTGGTTTTGTTCTTCAGTGTGTGACCTCTCACCTATTTCACACCTCTCAAGATCCCCTCCCTGTTTTGCTTATAAATGTGATATTGCTCTTTTCTAGACATCAATAAGTCTTAATATAAAATACTTCCCTGTATTTGTGCAGAGAGAAGTGATGCTACTCTCTTTTTCATGGATGAAAAACCAAGAATGGCAGCTGTGTCAGTCCTAAATGCAGTGTGTGCTCTCCAGTTCTGTACCCATAACTTTCTATTTACCTTGAAGGGTACATGACTCCTATGTGAAGCATACCTATTTCTTCCTTTGAAAAAGGAAACATAGCCCTTCTAGAAAAATCTGGGTAAGGTTGCTACCACTCAGTGCCAGTCATGTGCCGATGCTGGCTATGACTGTACTAATGACAGTAGAATCCAAACATAAAACTTAGAGTTTTATAAACATAAAATAAAGCATGGGCTTGGTTTATTTCCAAATATCCAGTTTCTCAAGGACACAGGACTTTTCTCAGCTTGGACATCAGTGGTATGGTAGGAAGGAGAAAAGAGTTTCACGTTGGGAGCTGCACCTTGGCAGTGGATATTAGGGTCGACAAAGGGCCTGGTTTTGTTCACCAAACTATATGGAAACATTGGAAAGGATTGATCTCTTCTAATTTATATGCATATAATCTTGTAACAGAAGTTAGATTACTTTTGACCTAATCAGAAATATTAATCTTACACATTTTCTTAACAGAAGACAAGGTAGATAGTAACAAGACAAGTCTTGAGACCTCAAGACCACTGAATAAAGGCCATGGGTCTAGTCAGGGAGATTTTATTTTAAAGTTATTATTCTTCCAAAGAAAATTTAGAGGGATAGAGTGTTAAATATACAACATTTTCTCTGTACATTGAGTTTAAAGCCAAGCACTTCTCAGATTCACATAGTGATGGGATGAGGCACAATGGAACAGGTTTTTTCCAGCAGAGACTTGAACTGTATCTGCTGCATGACACACTCCTGACCCTGGCATTAAGAGTGTGGTTGTGAGGAAAAATTAGGAAACCTCTGTGTCATTGAAAGGACCAGGAAAGAGGATGTATGCTTGGGATATATGTCTACACTCTTTCTTGTTCCTACTCAATTTCTTTATTTCTCCTCATAGTTTCCTTGTCCAGCTAACTTTCCCTCCACTGGATGATCAACCAGATAATAAATCAAGAGTCATCTTCTCGTCCCCTGCTAACCCATCTCAGCAATGAGACAGTCCTTCAATTTCCAGTTTCTTTTGTGTTAAGTTTTAACATTACCTTATTTATCCTGTTATCCTGCTTCCTAGCTTTTTGGATATATTTCCATGCTCCACATTCTGAACTTATTTGATCTGAACCTACTTGATTTTCCTGCTGATCCAGCACCTATCAGTTTCCTGTCCTATTCACATGCTGTAGTCTCCACAACCTACTTAGAGCATTAGTAGTGGCCAGTAATGACAGTAAAGAGGAAGGATGTTTTTCTAGGCTGCTCTCAATGTTGAAACCTGTGAAAAAGGCAAGTTTTCTTGTAAATGGGAGAAGAAACAATTTGTGACTTGCCTTACCAAATTACAAACATGAGTCACCCTCAGTTACTTGACAGTTTAGTAAATGTTTTAACATAGAAAAAATTTGTATTTTAAAAAAATATTTAAAATTATATATTTATATATAAATATATAAAATAGATATATATTAGATATAAATATTTATATTTTCATAAATAGAAATATATAATTTAAAAATAAAATTTATATATATTAAAATATAAATATAAATATGTATATTTAAAATTTATATTTAAAATTTATATACTTTAAAAATATCTAATGTATTCATGCAGTTTATTTTTTTTTACTGAAACAAATACTCAGCAGGGAAAATTTCCAACTCAGTGGTTAAAAGCTGGAAAAATTATAATTAACTTAAGATATGGGCTTATAATGGAGCATGTCAAGTGACTTTGAATCTAGAGTTGTCAGGGAACTACCACGCTCTCTTTAATGCACTACTTATGTCACTCTGTAGAATACCAGAGTCTCTTGAATCTCATGCATTTGTAGTATGAGTGGCATTGATCATGAATGAAAGTGGTGCTTCATTGCTCATTCTGATACACAGAGGGAAAAACATAGTAAAACACAGAAGCAGCTGAAAATGTGCCAGGCACTAACTGGAAACAAAAAAACCCCATAATCCTGCCACAATGTCTCCTAGTTCACATTTTTGGCAGTTCTGATTGTCCTTTCATACTGCCCCTTCAAACTCAAGGGAAATTAAAACTGTTTATAAATGCTTCATAATGAAGACACCAAATTTGTTGTTTGTTGTTGTTGTTTTTTGTCTGGCAGTATGCTTCAAGAGCCGGTTTGGTACTACTCTAATGTGCAGATTAAATTAATGAGAGACAACTTTTCAAGCTTGGAAGAAATTTTCCCTTAGAAGTTTATTACATAATTTTCCCCTGTGGAGCATTTAAACCTTCTTATGGAGAAGTTGGTGTTCCTATTGGCAATACAGTAAGCGTTATTTTTAAAATAAACTTTCCAAATAAAAACTGCAGCTCCATCAAACCCTTCTGTTTTTCCCAAATTCCAACTTGAATGAGTACGCTTAGTTGTGAATCCTCAATGTCTTGTTCATAAGCAAAAAACACCTGCTATTCACCTCCCTTATTGTTGCTGTCTTCTTACTTTAAGACTTTGGGAACATGAAAGACTGATGCCAATTTTCATTTAGGATTTTGTCCAGGTGGCATGAACCATCAAATAGAACAGTAAACTAATCCCATAAAGGTAAATTGAAGACATTAGTTGGTATATGACACACTGATCAAATTGCACAGCACTTAGTGGACAGTAATGTATCTGAGCAAAACAGTAATGATTTTATATCTAGTGCTTTTGGAAATAGCTTAATCAAATTAGAATCTTAAGTAAAAAGAATATTGAGGTATTTATTTCAGAAAGGATTAAAAAACCTATCACAAAATGATCACTTCTGCTATATTTCCTTGGAGAAGATTTCCTTGGATAAGATTTCCTATGATTTAAATTTAAACTAAGCTCCATACAAATATCCTGCTGAAAGGCCCTCGGACATGTCCTGTTTACTTTAAAGTAAGGAGATGTTCTAGGTGTTAGATGTTACTAATATTCAGTTCTCCTCTTGAGTAGTGCAGTTTCCCTGTAATAACTTTGTAATAAACCAGTACCTTATTGAACCACGGAAAGAAAGTGATCCTGTTCTGTTACATGAGAGTGGCGACAATCTGTCTCTGAAGTTTGTGATATTCCTGTGTTTCGATTAGATGATTACTGTATTTTTTTCAGGTGGGGCCAAGCATTTTGTAAAAGGGCATGTGCATTTTCACAGTTGTATTTCTGCATGCCAAGAGCTCCCAGCTCTCTAACATACTGTTTTGCACGCTTAGATACTAAATATGTGAATGTGGTTGCAGCAGTTGTGGACATAGGTTTTAGTACAGTTAAATATCTCTTAAGTTACATGGCCTTAAAGAAAAAAAAGTCTTGCACTTTTTTACTTTGGTAGCTTATTGATAGCATTTAATATGATTTAACATAACCTTAATATGAAAAAAAAAAAAAAATCACTTACTATCTTTTAATAAACATTTCAGAGGCTTGGTTTCTATCCACCATGAAGTATATATTTTTATTTCAGATACTGTACCCCAAGTCCATAGTGACTTTGTACACTATTAAAGACCTAAGAAGCTATGCCATGATAGAATTTCTGTGGCAATGTTGTATTCTTTGCTGGCTCTTTAACACAGAATACATCAGATGGCAATTTCATTAATCCCAAATCAGATACATATAGCTGGTCATCTCCCTTCTTGCCCTTGTGTTGATGTGTGAAGAGTAAAAGAAGCAAGTATCATTGTACTAGTGTTCATGACTGCATGGACTGCCCATTCCTACCTTTGGTTGGTGTATGCAGTATGAGGAACCCATAACCTGAAAGATAAAAAGTATTTTTTCTTCTTCCTCCCACATCTAGAATTAGAGTTCCTCTTGTAATCTCTTCCAAGAATAATGCAACACTGTGCTCTCCCTAGGTTGGATTTAAATTTCTGCAAAACCAAAAAAGTTTATTCTAGCACAAAACACTGATCTCATAGAAAGATAATTTCATAATACACAAACTGCCATATCTTTTGGATTCAGAAGTTTTTCTAGATGATACAAAGGCATGGCATTTTGTAAGGCAAATAATGAGAGTGTTGAAAATGATGTCTTTAATGCTGTCTTAAAAATGTCTATTTAACTTCATGGTTAGCATTTAAACTGCTAGCTTCTGCTAGCAATGCAGTCAGCAAACACAAACTGGTGCATTAGAGAGTATTTAGCCACGGTGTGTGTAAGGATATAACAAAACCCAATGCCACTAAGCAACCCCTTACTTAAGCAAGAGAGATTCTCTTGATACATGGAGTTAATACGTTGTGTTTGACAGTTTTCATGTGGGCTCACATCTGAGTACAATGGCTATTGTAGATGAGGCTAAAAACACATCTCCCTGTTACAGCCTGTGCTGTGTTGAGGACTTTGCTAAGATGTGCGTGATTTGCAACTCTCTGCATTGAGTGCTTTGCTCTGCAGTGCTTTAACAAAAGCCTTCTGTGAAATTCTCTCTCTCCTGCTGGCCTGTGATAAATTCCAGAAGCTGCAAAGGCTTTTAAAGAGGATAGCTGCAAGTGCACAGCATCAAATAATTATTTTCCCATGAAAATGAAAATTGCAGTTTTTTTGCATCTGAAATCAACAGGAGTGGCAAGACATCTGGCAAATTGCTTTATGGCAGTTTGACCTTAGTAAAAATGTTTCATTTTAATTGTAAAATAAGTTAATTTGCTATATTGATTAATGTGCAGCCTTCATTATGTACAAATTCTGAGTACTTCCTAGTTCCTAGTTTTTCAGTGGTGGAAATTTCTGCTTTTTTCAAAGCTCAACTAATCATGAAGAAAAAGCTCCCTGCTCTGTGAAGTGAGGATTACAAGTAAGGATTACCTTTGGGGGAGTGAATTAGCTGATTCAGCAGAGATAGTGGACTTCAACAGAGGAAAATTGCTTAATCCTTCTCTTTTAATTTAACTGCAGAGTTTTAGTATGAGACCAGGAGAAACCAAAGAGAAAAGGACAGAATATTGATAGGTTTCCAGCTCTGACAGCAATGAAGACTATAAATCTTTTGACATAGAAATGTGTACAATGCAAAATGATGAAAAAGGTTTATTTTATATTTCCTGCCGAATTGTATTCATTGTAGAGAAAAATGTTGATGCTTTTTCTCTTTTTTATGCCTCCTTGGAATAGACTGATATCCGAATACTGCATCCTAAGCTATAGATTATTTATCATCTAGAACTTGATGCACAAGCAAATTATAATGACAATAGGAAGATGATTAAGCACTTTTTTACCAGCTAGAATGTGATCATTCTTCCTAATTATCCTATTACACTTCCAAACTGGCTTCCATAAGACATTTGCACATGATGCAATAGATTTTGAAGTGACTGGGACATACTTCACTTATCTCAATGATAGATTTCCCCCTGCTTATGAGTTTTATGAATTTCAACATGTTTGTTCTCCAGTGGAATGAAAAGTTTATATAAGGATACTGAGAATAGTCTCCTGAGTTTAGTTGTACAAAACCACAAGGTAATTTTATTTACTGCATATGAAATTACAGCTGAGGTTCTTGGTCTGTCTTAATTACATAACATTCACACAACAGTAGAAATAAATGTCTTAATAAAATCAGTGTTACTGAGAGAAACACTAAAGATTCAGGAAATATTTCTCATATTAGGATGCTGAAGCACAGATTTACAAAGTATTTAGATATTTACTTCCCTTTAGAATCCATGATATATGTCAGATTTTGTTCACAAATTAGGAAGTAGTATGACCACATTCATGTCTTCCAATGTGCTAGGTGTCTCCACCTTGCTGTAATCATAATCATTGGGTATCAGCACTGTGCCTCAGCTGTAGGAATATAGATATGAAATATCATGTGAGATGATCTATAGCATCACAAGTAGACTCCAGGTAACAATCTGGAAGAACTCAGGTCTTCTGTAGGAAGTGGCATATTGCCAGTACCTTAAAACCCCAGGGAATCTCAAATGTGTTAGATGATTTTGATCAGCCAACTGAACCAAGTGCCTAGCTGGGGACCCCTAGAGTGGCACAGAGAGTTATTCAGCTCACCAGATTTTAGTATCAAGTTCAAATGCCTAAATTTAAGTTAATGGCTATTTAGCTTTCAGTTGTCATTTTTTCTATCTGAAAATTTCACTTGATACTAGTTTTTTTTTTTGTTTGTTTTGGTTTAGAAAGGGTTTTCTCTAATTTATTGATCCCACTTAAACCATGTGCCACTCCCTCACTGCCCCCTTCCCTTATCCCTCCCCATGGGGTTTGATGGAAAGGAGAATTGGAGGTACAAAAGGTAAATAGAGATCATAGGCTGAGATAAGAACCATTTATTGGAACCAGCAGTGAGATAAGAAAATAACCAATGACAGCAGCAATGGTAATGACAGAGGGTACAAGAAAGGGGCAAGTGATTCACACTGAAAGCTTTCCTGGCCCCAGGGGACACCTTCTCCATGGAAGAGACTTTTTCCTGCCCGGCAATGATATCAGGTGGTATAGGGTCACCTCCTGTCCCAGTTGTACCTAGTCCTGGCTACTGCAAAAACTAACCCTGTCATGGTGAGAACCAGGACATGGTTCTACCAGCACATGGGAATTTTTTCAGCTGTAATAAACAGCCATTCCTGTTACGAGTAACTGAGGTGAAGAAAGTGAATAGCTGAGTTTACCTGAATTCTCAAAACAGGGTCACCTGGGTTGTTCACAGACTTGTCCAGGTGGCTTTTGAATATTTCCAAGGATTGAGAGTCAACAACCTATCTAGGTAATCTGTTCCAGTTTTTGACCTCCTTCACAGTAAAAAATATTTTTCTGATATTAAAGTAGATCTTTCTGTATATAAATGTCCATCCATTGCTTCTAGTCCTTTGATAGTACCACTAACAAGAGTCTGACTCCATTCCCTCTACTGTCTCCCATGAGGTTTTCATACACATGGATAAAATAATATTGAGCCTTGTTTTCTCTAGGATGAAAAATTCCAGCTCTCTCAACATCTTCTCATATATCAGATGATCTAATCCCTTAATCATCTCTGTATCCTTCGATTCTCTTTAAAAGAGTTGTATTTCTTATTTACACCACACACATTCAAAATCTATTTTAATTTGAAATTTCCCTTCCAGCATTTTTGAAGAGCAAACAACATTTCCACTTTTAATTATTGTTTATTTTCCCTGATTTTCACCTCTAGCCATAGAATTTCCTAGTTGCCAAACCATCTAAGGAAGCTGGAAGCATTCCTGAAATGCCTGTCTGATTTTTCAGTGTCCACAAGCCAAATTATTTTGTTTTGGATACTTTCTTTTCAAACTGCACTAGTGAGCTTGGGAAGAGAAATTATTTTCATGCTCAGACAATCTTCAAAGAAACTTTTAGATGTCATTTTGAATTTTCTTCTCCATTCACAAGCTGACTTTCCTCCCTAGTCCAGTTATCACCACCTTTGCCACCCAAAAAGCTGGAATTCAACAGAGAAAGATGAAAAAATAAATGCATAATATTTGCTGATGATTCTATTGGAGTAAGTATAATTTATGCAAGATTCCTACAAAGACACAAATGATTCATTGAGGTGTAAAGACATAGCCCAATTGAACAGCAGGCCATCAAAGACCAATAATAATAGAGACCAATGCAAGAAATATG
This sequence comes from Parus major, assembly GCF_001522545.3. NCBI lineage: Eukaryota > Metazoa > Chordata > Aves > Passeriformes > Paridae > Parus > Parus major. The sequence continues at coordinate 18,280,609 of NC_031773.1, read as the reverse complement.
TTAAACTGCCATTGGAAAGAATTTTGTCAATCTTTTGATTTAAATCACATCTAATCAAAGTTAAGGAAAAATGTTACTAGATAAATGAAAATGAGTCAAATTCCACTTCCCTAGCCCCAGGGTGGCTGATGAGCTTAATGAATAACCAAAACATCTTATTCTGTCCACTTTCAGTTGTGACCTAATTTTAGCTGCTGGACTTGTGACTGGTCTCTAGGATCAAGCAAATGATGGCTACCTCAGTCTGATATATTCCCAAGGTTTTGAAGTTTATCTTTCCACACTATCAATGGAAAAGGAGTGCCACAGGAACCTTCTGCATGAACCTACATTTAAAGAAATATTCTATGGTGATGAGTCTCTGAAACCAGCTATGTACATCAGTGTTTAGCATCAATATTAGATTATTGAGATTAGCATCAATAGATTATATCCAAGAAGTTTAAAAGTTCATCTTACAGTTAAGTTTACCTTCACTTTGCAGTTAACTATTTCTATTTTTCAACTGACATATAAATAATCTCATCCTATAAATCACACATGAGTGAATAAGAAAATGTTTCCCTGGTATACAGACAAACAGGCTAATTCCAGGGTCTGTAGTTAGCCTGTCTAACATGAAGTTCATGTAATGGAAACACTATAACAGCTCTAGAATTGCTTTTTCACATGACTATACCAGAGCCTTCTCTGGATTCTAATCAATAGTTTCAATATCTCTGTAAATAACAAAGCACATATTTTGCTGAGCCAAGTATAAAAATGTAAGTGATTCTTATAGTTCAAATAGGGAAGAGGTATGAATAACTTTTTATAAGTGGGAAAATGGAAAAATCTGTTCTCATTTATTTTATTTTATTTTTTACTTGTGATTAGATGTCTTTGACAGGGAAGGATTTGCAGGGTTTTTTTTTAATTTATACTAGTATCTTAGTGGACATAAGGATTTCTGAACCTAAGATAAGAAATAATTTTTGCAATTTAGAATGTGCCTCTTTGGCTATCCTGTTCTTTATGTGCTGAGATTGTGAAAAAGCTTAACATTATTATTATTATTAGTAGTAGTAGTAGTAGTATTAGTATTAGTATTAGTATTAGTATTAGTATTAGTATTAGTATTAGTATTAGTATTAGTATTAGTATTAGTATTACAATGAATTTGCATGCAGTGGTACTGCAGTGGAAGTTGGGTATAATCTCATTTAATAATTTTGATAATTTCACAGGAAAAAGATTTACAACTTGAAAACCTATTTTTGACTTGCTCAAGTTGGTGGTCAATAAATATTCCTGGAATCTGGATTTATTTTGTAGTGGTATATTAAAGAATCTGTCCTGAACAATTATCTTAAAATGATGAGGATATAAATTAATTTTTTCTCTACTGTTTTGGAGGAATCTTCCACTCAATTCAACTGTCAAATCAAGTCAAATGTCAGCATAATTGGTTGCAAAGTAGTCCTTAATAAGTCCTTAGTAATCAGTATTTCAACTGTCAGTCTAATTTAGTGTGACTGCAATGTTCATAATTACAAGAAGTTTTAGAGCTGCAGTTAACCACTGGAGAGGCAGGGGGGCCCACAGAATGCTTCGGTGAGCTGTCAAGAGATCAGAAACATTTTAAAATTTGAATGTGCTTTTAACCACTTTACTGTGTAAAAGGAGTATGTTAAATGTCATCTTTAAAGGCATCTCTGTGATAATAGCATGGACCCAATGAGATGTGAATAATACAATAATTTGCTGCCATTTTTCTAAGTGATATGATAATAACACTGTGCCATTACTTGGAATACTTCTTATTAAGTGCTTGCAGATTAAATATCAAATGCCCTATTGTTCTACCTAAACAACTTATCCATCAATTTTCTGATATTTTCATCCAAAAGAAAAGAAAATTTTATATGTTACCATAGGGTTCCTATAGTAACAGTTTTGAATGGAACACATCCACTGTGCTGATAATAGGAGAAAACAAAACAAAACAAACATTGCTGAATTAACATAATAGGCAACAAGCTGCAGGAAGATTTGTGTGTTTGACCTTGGAATCCCTGACTGTGACTTGTCTCAGGGAAATTAAGTATAGCATTTAGCATAATCCTACAGAAGGTGATTAATTTACAGGATTTTTTCCCTTCCTTTCCTCTGGTATTATTTAATACTGTCAAACAGTTCCATGGGAGAGATGATTCCGGTAGAATATGGAATTGTAATTCTTTGTATGTATTTCTGCAGCCCCTAGAACAGAAACAGTCAGTTATCTGTTGTCACACTTGGCTGAGATTTGCTAATTTTTTTCCAAATCCCACTGGCTATTTAAGAAATTTTACTTGGCGCATCTCCCTTAGGGGTAGAGAAGTGGGGCCTCCTGGTTCCCAGGCACCTGGGAGAATATTGCAAATAAGGTCTATTACTTAGAGCAAGATACAGAGGATTCAGCTGACCAAACCTGGACCTCTACAAACTCTAGTATCTTTAGATTCTGGAAGATAACTCACAAAAATGTTGTGGTATAATTAGTCTATCTTTTTTAGATGTCTGTTTGCAGATATAAAACAGATCATTACTTATTCTTTCCATCAACCCCAATTTAGGTGAGATGTGTTCTGTATTAAGAAGTTAGTCATGTGTAACTAAGCATCTGATTTGTCTACAGCATTCATACATGCACATTCCACATTCTGTTGGAAGTTAATTTTAAACTTCATTGGACTTTCTGAAAAGAAGGTAACAGTATGTGATAAACATGGAAGATAAAATTCTGTAGAGAAACATTCAGCTGCAGTGTAAGCAGAATCATGTTATGGCTCCAGCACTGACAGAAGGCAGAGGCTGCAGCCTATGAAGATGGGAGATGTTTTCAGCACTTTCTACTTATAATTTGCAAATTTAAATAATCTTTATAAATAGAATTCCACATTTAAAAGTGTAGCTACAGCAACTGTCTGTATTTCATACACACAGTAGTCACAAGTCAAAAACTGGCAAATAGTTAAAATTGTACATTCATAGCTTTCAGAAAAACTCAGTGAAGAACTTTAAGACTTGAGTTATTGTGTCATGAAAGCTTAGATTACAAGCTCCTTAGTTGTAATATTATTTCACATTTTTTTAATAGGTGAGCAAAACTTCGTGAATTTTTGTGTATTAGGCTGTAAATGGGAGTCATGGCTATGTAAATCAAACTGACAAGAGCTGTGGATGAGTTGTGAAGGTAGTGCCAAAGTGTAAGAACTTTCCCTATAAAAATCTTATTCAGCTTCTGCAAAAATTATGGTAATTTTGAAGTAAAAGAATTTACACTTGTGGTTGGTAGAAGTAAGAGCAGAATTTAGTCCATCTCTTGCTTTTAAAAGCCTCCATCTTAATAAATTCTTGGAAATATTTGTTTTAACTTCTAGGGTTTTTTTAGTCTCTAACTTTGGAATAGCCTGAAAAACTAAAGTTAAGTAATTAATTTCACTAATGTAATATTTCATAATTAATAATGTTTGGGGCATATTTTTTTTATGCTTTCCAGCAGTAGGTCATGTTCTTGTTTGAGAGCTGTTATAGCAACTTTAGCATAAACAGAGAATAGTAATAATTATAGTACATTACAGGACTGCTTTTGCTCCAAGAAAAAAATCTCATGGATTGTGAAATGCACTTATCTCTATTTTAAAAAAATTACTTTGTGTGCTTTACTTTAAAGATTCGACTGCTTTTTTTTTTTTTTGACAGCATGTAAAAGGTTTTATTTTAACTTGTAAAGCCAAATACAAATGATACAGTTTAGAAATTTGGATCAGAATTAATTTCTTTTGGTGCCAGAAGGTGTAAAGCTGCCTGATTTATGTTTTTGTTAAGATTTTTTTTCAAATTGATAATGGTATCATGTGTACCCTTTTTCTCCTGATTGCCAAAGTATATTTCTAGACATTACTGCACACTGTGACAGTGTGAGGCAGGGGCAGTATGGTGGGGGTCTGTCTATGCTAAAAACAACTGGCAGCTAAGGAATGTTTTCTTTTAATGCTGCTTTCTTTGATGTGCTATAGCAATTCAGCCAGACACCGACTTTATGCCACTTACTTTCTTAGAGATGGACATGCAACATGTAATTTTCAGCTGTGAATCTGATATCTCTCTGAAATGGAAAAACAGGAAAAGGGAACAAAATGGGAAAACCCATAATGTATGATTTTATATTCATAAATTTAAAATGTATATTACTGAATTAAAAAATATTTTTTTTAAAATAAGCCTTCCTTAGGTTGTATAGATTCAAAAAGTCAAAAACCCTTGCTTTGCTCCTGAAGTTTTTGTATAATTTTAGATTTATAGAGCCTGTTAGCATTGCACTTCAAATGATAAAGTGGTGCAGTCTCACCTCAAGTACTGTGTGTTGTTTTGGGTTCCACAATAAAAGGGACATACAAAGCTGTTGGAAAGTGTCCAAATGAACACCGTGAAGGGCCTTGAGGGGAAGCCCTGTGAGGAGTGGCTGAGGTCACTTGGTCTGTTCAGCCTGGAGAAGAGGAGGCTGAGGAGAGACCTCACTGCAGTGACAACTTCCCTTTGAGGGGAAGAGGGGGTGCAGACGCTCGTGGTGACCTGTGAAGGACCCAAGGGAACGGCCTGAACTTATGCCAGGGGAAGATTAGGTTGGATATTAAGGAAAAGTACTTCACCCAGAGGGTGTTTGGGCACTGGAACAGGCTCCCCAGGGCAGTGGTCATAGCCCCAGCCTGACAGAGCTCGGGAAGTGTTTGAACAATGCTCTCAGACATGTGGTGTGACTCTTGGAGATGGTGCTGTGCAGGGCAGGAGTTGGACTTGATCATCCTTGTGATCACCTTAGTGTTGTATTCTGTGATTTTATAACTTATTTGAAGACCTGGTACATGAAGTTTTCTTAATGTTTTTGAAGCACAGTAATTGAAACAATTATAGTTTCATGAATGTTCAAGTGAAAATATCTACCTTGCAGAGAGATATTGTCTATCACAATCCTCTTTTACAGCAGAAGTGGTATCTGTTGTAGATAAATTTTACTTGCCATGTCTTTGTGATTTGAATAGCTGTAATTATGTGAAGTTTTATATGGTCATAATATGAAGGGATTTTTTTCTTTTTTATAAAGCCAAAATAATAAGTCACAAAAAACAGAAAAGCAAAACTCCAGGCCTTGGTGGTGATTCATGCAAGTAGAAGTCTGTATATTAAATAAATCTTATTAGAGACAAGACTATGGTTATGGACAGAATTCAGACAACGTGGTTCTCAGTGTGAATTTTTTTTGCTACATTTTAAACTATATAAAATGTCAGTGCTGTGGAAACATGAGCCTCTTACGATTAACAATGTGTATTATTTGGATACAGTTTTTATATGTAAGCCTTGATTTTGTTTCATGCATTTTTATTTATTTTGTGCCATTGTTAGTAACTTGTTTCTGCAGACAAAAATAGTCCATTATATAATTAAGAACAGTACCAGAGTCTAGCTCTCAGGGTGTATGAACTTCTGAGTAACTGTATCAATTGCAAGTCCTTTCACTTAGTCTGAGATTTTTCAGGCATTTCAGTTAGGCTACCTTGAAGATAACCAGGGTGACACAGTGGATTGCTGACTATTTAAATGTCTATCTGTGGAAACAAGGCATAATCAGAGTAAGGTTTATTCATTGTCCATGCTCTGCACTCCATTGCTAGAAAGCCTACCTGTAAAAGTTGAGGCTGAGGCAGCAGGTCCCTTTAAAGCACCTGGGTTTGAAACCAGAGTTTCCTTCCATTCCCAGGTTCTTAGCAGTGCTCCAGCCTGGGGCTGCGGGGTGGGACTGAGACCCCAGCACATAGTGTGGCACTGCAGGAATGCCTAAGTCATACGTCTTTGTTGGGGGGATGTGAGGAAGAGGGTGGTCATGTGCATTTTGAGGTAGGTATGTGAGATTTGACCAGTGGTGAGGAATAGCTTCAGAAGTGTAGCACCCAGTGGAGGGGTTGTCCTGGAGTCAGGTCTGAAAAAACTTTTTTGCTGCCTTTCTTGATCAAAGGAGTAGTAGGATCTTTGGCTGGATGGAACCTAAGGAGGAGTCAGCTTGAGCTGACCCAGGGTCTTATCCAGCTGGGTATTGAAAATTCCCAAGGATGGAGAGAGACTGCACAGCCTTTTTGGGCAATTTCTTCCAAGGTTTAACCATTCTTTGTGGGAAAAATGTGTAACCGGTCTGAACCTCTCTAGTTTCACTTCATGCTCTTTGTGTTTCATCTACTCACCATGTCCCACTGTGAAGATCCTGATCTGTCTTCCTACAACCTCCCTGTGGGTGCTGGGGGGGCTGTTCTTTTCTCTGCTCAGAGCCATTTCTTCAGGCTGACTAAGCCCATCTCCCTGCCAGAGTGGCAGCCCTTTGCTGCTAATCCAGTCTCCTACCCTGGTGCCTTGAATTGGGTAACCAGAGCTAAGTACAGTGCTCTAGCAGTGCTCCAAGGAGTGCTGAGTGCTGGGGATAATCCCTTCCCTCCAGGTTCTGGCTCTGCTCCTGCTAATGCAGCCCAGGAGATTGGTGGCTCTCTGCTGCAAGGACACTGCTCAGCCTGCTGCCCACATGAATAATTTAAATACCAAAGAAATAAGTTGGGTTTCTATTTTTAACCAAATAACTTATTTTTAGCTCTCTTCCTTACAAATGTAGTCTTGCAAATATGAGATAGAGAAAAATGATATCTGAAAGCCGAACAGAGGAAATATTCATTTTAGCTTCCAAAGCCTCACTAGTGTCCTCTATATCTATTTAAATGTCTCCTTTGAGACTAAGGTTATATGTCACCCTGTATGTTAATTAATCTGGGGGCTTATATTATCCAGCCATCACTTTTCCATTGCCTTTGTGACAATTTCCTGTGCCAGTATCAAGAAACCATTTAAGAAAAACTGCTAGAAGCAAATAACTTCTCAGATCACCCCAAAATCCTCAGACCAGATCTGCTCTTTGGAATCTTGGTCTGGGTGTAGCCAAAGAAATATCAGCTGTCATGAAAATGCCATGAATCATCTTAGGTTTCTCGAGTCTAGTTATGAAACTAATATTTTATCTTTCCGCATAATTGAAAATGATAGGAACATTTTCATTGTCTTTGTGTGTGTTGTTTTTACAAATGCTTTGTGTGACTGCTGTGGTTTTCCCTGTATTTTGTAGCTTCATATGTCTTCTGGGAAAATCAATCATATGCTAGTAAAGAATGCTAGAATATATGTTAACAAAAATGAGTATTTTGGAGGTGATTCTTTTCATTTTTCTGAATGACAAGGATTGTTTATCACAAACTTTTAAGGCTTCATAGGTAAAATCAATATTGATCCCACAATGAAATCTAGAAGCATCTATTTTGTGATAGTCTAATCTGCCACATTTGACACAACTGCCTGTTTAATGAGGAAGCATCATTGATACCAGTAAGATATTTTTAAAAGTAATTTCTTGAATTGGTTAATATTCATATCTTGAAAAAAATTATGTTATTATATTCCTTGATTTGGACACAATTACAGCTTTTTTTTCTTTGAGTCCTATTGCAAAATGAATTTGAACTGCATCAGCAAGCAATAAATAAAACTTGTAGCTTCATGAAAGTGATAGAATTGTAACATATCAAAAGGAACAGGTTTCAGAAATCATATTTTGCATACTTATGAAACCTCTTTTTTCTTAAACTGATGTTTTATTATCAGCCTTTTTTAGTTCTTCTGGGGATGGGGAGAGTTTGTGGTCGTTTGGGTTTTTTTTAGAACTTGCAATACAGGTTACAAAATCAACAAATGTTTATATCTTTAAAATTTATCCTTTTCTAATAGCAGAGCTCAGGAATGTAAAGTAATCTTTTTTAATCTTAACTAATGTTCCTGTTTCCTCACTACTAAGAAATTTATTACACCAATATCTTCAAATTTAAATTCAATGTTTCTTATTATTTACCAAAAAGTCCCACCTGGTACTTATATGTAAATTGACTAAAGCAATTTAAAATTACCACTCTTCAATCTCATAATTACTGCAAAGATAGAATATGCTTTATTAGGTATAAAATGTGTGACAGTGCAAAAAAGAAAATCAAAATACCTGGATTAATATATTGTTTACTGAATATTAATAAGAGCACCTATCTAATCTAATGGAAACAAATTCCTTAATGCACATCTGCATCCTTTCTTTGAACCCTTTTCAACCTTTAAGCATTTTTAATAAAAAGATATTTTGGAATTTTTTTCATGCATAATCACACAAGTCTTTTGTTTGATTGCAGCTATGACACTCTGAATGATGATGAGCTTTTCTCCTCCATGCATTTGGTTGAAGCTTTTTTTTTTGTTTAGCTAATAGAATATCCTGATCTATTACTTTTAAATCCTATCATAGCAATGGAAAGTACCACTTACTATGCTGTTTTAAGCTTCTTGGTCTTCCCAGTGCCAGTGGAGCTTCACTAAGCAGTATAGTTCTTAAATAAAAACAATCAAGTTAGAACACCTTTCAAATGGAAATCCTACATGATGGCTTGTTACTAACAGAGGATCTATGCAGGGGTCTTATAAGCTTATATTAATGGCCTCACTCTAAAGTCTTGCAGGCTTCTAATTGCATGACATGTTAATAGGGTGCATGCAAGAACTGCAGAACTTTCAACAGAGGAAAATTATTACCAAGCTTTAGGAAAATTCTCTAATAGGAATAAAGTATACTATGAAGAAAATCTATTGGAAATTGTTTTTTTTGTTCTTCGCATTCAAGAATGGTTTTAAGATCCTTATATAGGGACCTGAAAAGTGTTATGCTTTTTGCAGTTTTACAATCTACTTTGCTTATTTTTAGTATGTAATGAGTATGCAGTTTCAAAAAGGTTATTTATCCTGCTATAAGAATGGCTGTTGTGTATTTTCAGTGAAGAGGAATAGGCTGTCAAAAGCTAAAGGAGGCCAAAATCTAGTGTGAGGGACAGACTTCAAATACCTGCTCAATCTTTGGTACTCTAGAGCTGCATGTTTTTGTCAAGGGATCACAACCTTTTTTTCACAAACTTCCGAAATTGTTTTGTAGTTGGTAAGATGGATCATTTGGTTTGGGGTTTTTCCTCTTTTTTTTTTTAAATTTTTTATTTTTTTATTTTTTATTATTTTTTAATTTTTTTAAGCAGAAGAAGAAGAGGAAGGCAAAGAAGTAAAAATCAATACTGTAATCAATCAGAAAGGCACTGAATGATTCCTCTGGCAGTCCCCTACAACAGCAGTTGATGAGGTCAGATAAGGACATGACAGACTGTCAGTGCTGGATAAGCCTTTCTCCTGGGTGAATTAATACAATATTTGTAGCTGCAAGGAGGGACTGCCATTTCTGAATGGCTCTTGAAGGGGTGGCAAGAAGGGTCAAATAAGAGTTATTTCAATTAGCCCTCTAGGTAAATAACAAGTCAGTTAGATGACCTTAAGTGAGTCAAGATGGAAAAAACCAAATCCAAATAAATAAAAAAACAAATCTAAATGTGAAATTCCAGCTTCCTTGAATTTTGTCATGCCCTCTTTTTACTTTGGTAGTCTGGTTTTTAAGTGCAGTGTCTATTTGCTAGTTGTGAAATCAATGTGTGGCCTGTGTCAGTCAGTCATATCAGCTGCAGGCTCCTTGCTTTCCCTACAGGCTGCCTGTTATGCTGTGTCATGTAAAGATTATGCATTAAGGAGTAAAGATGCCTTTGCTATCTTTTGCCTTTGGTAACTTGGATTATTTCAAATTATGATGGTGATAAAAGGACAGAATCATCTCCCCCACAATATGGATGAAACTACTCAGAAGTCCCTTAATCTGTCAAACCCTCTCACAGGAAAAAACAGACGGTGTAAGATAAATGTGAGAAGGCTTTTATAAAACCCCAGACTGCAGCTGACTTTTATTTTAACATTTTATTTTATTTTAACATTTGTGCATGTTTTTAATGCATGGCAGCAAGAATATTACACAAAGACAAGCTAAACCCCTGGAGCCCAGTGTGCTCTGTGGAGCTGAAAGCCTCCTGATGGCCCAGCTGAGCTGGGCATTGAGAGAAGGGGGCTATCACAGGGCTGTTATCACTCATAGATGTGTGGTCATTACTGAGCAGGGCCAACTTGTGAAACCACTGCACTTGTCAGCTTTCTAAGTCACTGGAATGAGGGGATTAGTTGGTAGGATATGGTTTTATCCTCAGCTGTCTTGGTGGGCAGAACAGGATGTAGAAATAGCCGATGATCTCTCACTCTAAGAGCAGGTGCTGCTGTCCTGTTATGTATAAATGGTAAGCCCTTCTGCATATTTCTCATTGCTGAGACAAAATGATGGTGAAACCTGTAATGATGGCTTGGCAGAAGAGACCTGAGTTTAGCCCTTCTGAGTATTTCTGTATTTAAGAACACAAATGAACTGGAGAATTGCTGCCCTGGGAGTTTTTGTTTTCTAAGAGAGAAACTGTATTAAATTCCTACACTATGCTATTGGAGTGTCTCACACAAATGTTTGGCAACAAAACACCACCCTGAGATTACTTCAATTTATGCTTAGAAATAAGAATCAGAAAAGTATCAGCAAAGAAAGTGTGCAAAATGGTAATTTAAAACTGGTGTTCTGCATTTCCTCCTCTCTACATAAAAAGACTTGAGGAAATTAGATCCTTAGGCATCTGTGTTTGGTGATATCGAAACCCTTGTTAGTGCCCAAGGTGGGGATTTCTGTCTTCTGTCAGCGACACCTAAAAATGTGGAGGAAAGTGATTAAGCTTCTTTCACAGCTGATGAAATAAACACCTAAAGAGAGTGATCTATCTTCTCCTACAATATCTTATCTAAATTAAGTCAGATGAATCACTCTCTGGAGGTGACTGTTTCACTGATTAATGAAGTAGATAAGTCCCACTTTTGAATCTGTATTTACCTAAAATACCCTGCTTTGCTTCAAGTAATTGTAGCTAAATATCTGATACCTCCATTATCTGAGTGCTCCCCAGGCATCGTAGCTATTTTCTACTTGTACTTGTGCCTGTATATATGCCAACTTAATCTAAACACCTAGGATCAACTTATGAGAATCGAGAAATCAAGGCAAACTGTACCTAAATCCTCAAAATGATCTACAAAATGATCACTGATTGCTAAGAGGGTACATTTATCTCAAATTCCTACTCACTTGAGATGCCTTATTTTTAGGCCTGTCTCTGCCAAAGCTGGTCATACCTCAGATTTATCTCTTGAATGCATTTAGACATGAACGAATTGCAAAGGTCATCAAGTTTTATATGGGAAGCATGCTGAGAATCCAAAACATGTGAGACCCCGTGTCACATCTCATCTTGAAACTATATTTTTTACTTGCCTGTCACTCAGAGGTGCAAAAATGATCATACCTGCATAGGTCAATAATAATATTCAGAATGGTATCTCTTTTTTTATTAGGAGCTAAATTAAAGTACCACCCCAACGATCCTGCACAGCATTTAGTGGTTAAAATTCAAGATTAAGTATAGAGAGGGAACACGCCCTTCTTTGTCGGTCAGAACGAGACATAGTTTCTAGTACGTGACAAATTACATGAGCTGATCTAAGTAGTCCAGCAATGAGAAAGTGCTTGTTACAGTAAGGGAATCTGATTATAAATCAGGGGAGTGTTTTCTGCCTGTCCCTTTTGGTACCATAATTTTGCTGCTGTCAGCCTTTCTTTCTGAAAGAACTGTGCTCTGATCTGCCCTAGAGAAAAGGGTAATGCCAATACTAATGAGAAGGGTAGGAATGTTTGGGACTAACTGGGGAATAATTCCTTTTTGTTTTGTTAGCTTCTGAAATAATAGCAATAAAGATAATGCTAATGAGGTACAAATCTTCCAAGCATTAGTCCTATTTGACCTTGGCTAATGAGGAGCAGACAAATCCTCTTGAAAACTGAGATATGTAGATTGCTGTGAGATAATGACCAACCCAGTTGGGTGGCCTGAGTGGTCACACACTGGGATGCAAATAAAATATGTGAGACAAGACCAGGTACGGAATCTAAACATATTTTTTTAAGGTTAGTTCTATCCCATGCAATATCAGAGACAGCAAACAAAAAGCACTCAGATCTACCCAGCTGCACATCACTATAAAGCTCAAAATCCTACATTAAGTTGTGTACAAAAGATCCTCCTTGAAACCCTTGTTGTAGACTGGGGTGACATTGTCCTTCTTCCAGTCTTCCAGTGTATACCCTGATTTCCAAAACTTCTAAAATATGATGAAAAGCCCTTGTGATAACAGCAGCCAGCTCTCTCAAAACCCTTGGGCAGATCATGTCTGTTCCCATCAGTTTGTAGGGGTCGAGCTCCTGCATTGGTTCACACATCAGCTCTTCGGTCACTGATGGTGGATCTGTTTTTATAAAGATGTAAGACTGCATTTTCTAACACTGGGGGATAGCTGACACTGCCAGCGGAAGCATCATTTTTTTTTTTTTTTTGGGAAGAGTATCCCAGTGATAGCACTTAGACTTGTGAGTACCCTTTTTTCTGCCCCTAGTCTGTTTTCATGATTCCAGTCAGTCTTAAAATGATGGATGTCTGAGCAGGGTTTGCTGTGGTTCAAGGGAGTGTGGAAAATAGGAAGGTCAGTTCAAAACTTAAATTATTACACTTTGGTCTTTGGCACAAAGCAGCAGAACTGTGTCCTGATGAAAATATGTCAGTATTTTGATACCTTGAGTATGCCTGCTTTTTTCTCTTTATTATATATGTCTTCACAGCAAGTTAGAGAAGTACTGTTGGAGTTATGCCAGTGATGTTACGCATTCCAGAGATTCCTTCAATCAGATAATGCTCTTCTGATCAGATATTCTGGCTTCATGATTGATTTACATTTGCAGTCCCAAAGAGATATCAGAGACAACCTTGTGATTTTTGGATTATCTTGCTTTTAATATTTTTGTTAAGGATGTAAGGATGAGTTGAAGAGGACAGGACACAGAAAACACATAATAGAGACCTATATAATCCTATGTCCCTAAGGTGTCTTGCTGGAGTTTCCTCTTGATAGTTTCAGTTTAGCTGCTTAACCAAGAGTGAACCAGGTTTTTGAACCCTGCCTGACTGACAATGGTTATTTATGAAAACAGGCCAAAAAGTCCAGTTTTAAACATATATTAGCTTTTTGTTTGTTTTCTGTGCAGAAATCCTCTATAATATTTGCAAAAATAGAGGCCAGATAACTTCTTGCCACATGTCTGGAATCTGTAATTCCTGATTAAACCTGACACTAATGATTGTCACTGAAGTGAGACATGGGTACATTAAAGTGGATTAATCAAACTTCCTTAAACTTTGTGGATTTTACTGTAAACACGGAGTTTTAGTGTATAGGGCTAGAATTTTCTCCAGCAGTTGTTAAAAGAAAACATCTTTATACTGAAGAACTGAACATTAGACCTATGGAGGGAATCATATCCATTTGAAATTTAAATAGGCTTTGTTCCACTTTTTTTCCTTAACATGCTTACTATGTTACTGTGAGGACTTGCTATACCAGCATTTAGTGGCATGGCTTTTTATAATAAGTAAGACAGAAATGCTAATTGGTTTACAATTGTATATCAAGGGTAGAGGTTTCAAGATGCCCTTCTATCTATTTTTCCCTTAGTAATTTTAGCCTCTGCTAAATCAGAAATTTCATTATGCATATTTTTTATCAGTGATTAATTTCACAAAACCATATCTTACAAAACAATTTTAATCTTCTGCATATGGATCATCACATATCTTAATGTTAAAAGGCAGAATTAGGGAATGTTAAGAGAATCTTCCAATTATTGCTTAATCATGACACAATTTGAAGAATTTGATCTTTTAAGAGGAAATATTTTAAATCAATGTGACACTTGAAAATTGCTTTAAATTACTTCATGCATTTTGATGTGTGAAATTCTTCTTGAGGCACAACAGATAAAAAGAGATATTACGATAAAAAAAATTCAAGGAGCTTATTTTTTCATTAAATATTTACCAGACATTCAAACTTTAGTGGGTTTACTCTGCAACTGAACAAGAGACCTTGTAGTTTACAACTGTAAATCTTTGTGCTGGTGCCTACCAAAAGAGATTAAACTTAAAGCAAGCCTCTGCCATAATTATAAGTTATTTAGTACAAATGTTCTCCTGTAAGTTTTAATGGTTGAAATAATAAAACTAGAAGTATTAAATAAAAAATAATAACCAAATTCTTGAGTGCAACAGAAATTATGCATGCACTGTATTTGCATCATAAAAGAAATATGATAAGCACATGTGTGCAATTTGTCACTGGCTCTTCAGGGTCACTCACTCCTCCTTGGAAAAGAAGACAGAACACTGGAAAGGAGAGGACTGTTTTTCCCAATGCACAGCTTTTCAGATGGGACTATGATGAACTAGTCAAATATCTTAAATTTTTGGTTCAGAATATACTTTTCAATTGCAGTCAAAGATACTACATTTAATTGCTTTAAAAGATATTTTCATTTTTTTATTTTTTTTTTTTCTTATCTAGAGTCTTCATCTTCCAGATCAACAGTAACTAGCACTGGGGCTGTGCATGATATTAAATACATTATAAATGTACACAGGAACACACTTGTGTCATCATGGGACAGCTTCTGTACTGTTGGTGCAATGTAATTTGTTTAACTGAAGAAAATCAACTAGACCACATTAGACTCTAACTCATAATTTTTCCATATGTGTGTCAGTTGCAGAAATGTTGCTTCTATTTTAGTAAATGTGATTTTGGGGTACAATATAAATATTTAAGATGGTTTCTAGTTATATAAATAATTCTTGTTTCTACTGTTGGTGAACTGTTTGATATTGGTTTGAAGTGCTTTTTATTGAAAAATAACTTTGTTTTTCATGAAACCTGGCATGATGAGGAGGGAAAAAAGCTGACCAGAAAATAGATTTTTTCTCTGTGAAAAGTTTGGAGTTTTATGAATTCCTTAGGTACTTTCTTTTAATCTTTTCTAGAGATTTGAAATTTCTGCCAAATTAATTTTGTACATGAAATTGTCTATTTTTCTGGAAAAGTTTCATTGGAAACTTTTAACATCTTTAACATCTTTTAACATCTTTAGAAAAAAATTCTAATTTAAAAATAAATGGTCAGTTTGTTCTGCATTTGGAGAAATACAATGCTGAGATAATGCCAGACTACTTAATTCTGCCAAAGGGGAAAAATGTAGCCATTACACCTGCACTTCTAGCCCTGTGGTGTTGGGGAAACATTTTCCTGGATGTGCCCCATGCAGATGATGTGTGCAGTACCCCCATCAGCCATACAACATAGTCAGATTAAATTGGATGACAGATGGGAGAGAGAACAGGAGCACTGAGCAGAGTCTATACTTCCAGGGAGTTTATCCAGTATGGGTGCTGCTCTGCATACATCTGCTCTGTCTTGTAGTTGGAATTCTTTTTTTTTTTCCAAAAATTTAACATGCTCTTACCACCTGATCTTGATAGAAAAATTCACCCAATTTTTACATGGGGTGACAATACACTAAGGCACAAGATGTGGTTCTTGGAACAGTCTTATGCAGGGCCAGGAGGTGGATTTTGATGATCCTTGTGGGTCCTTTCCAACACAGGATATTCTGTAATTCTAGGATTCATCTTAGCTTAAGTAATGTATCTAATATAAATAAAGAGAGTCACCATTTGAGGACAACTTTTTTTAGTAATGAGAATCTGGAGAAGCAAACTAACTCTAAAAATCTTACTTTTTGTCATCTAAGTTGTCTGAAAGTGATTTTCATCCTTCAGCTGAGACAGCTGGCATGTCTGTGGGTTTTATTAATGGTAAGCAGGGACAACAGTGGACTCAACCACTTAACTGAGAGGAGCTTCCCGAGCTGTCTGTCTTCATGACAAGGGCTGACACAGTTTGCACCTTGTGAGCTTTTGCCCTCTTTAGTCTTGTTCTGCCTTCAGTCAAAAGTGATTATCACTGAGCTCCCATTGAGGTTCAGAGGTCCAGCACTACAGAGGCAGAGCAGTGCTTGGGTGTGATGCCTTCCAGCAAAGCCTCATGCTGCAGGAAATATTTCCACATTACTGTAAAAGGTTCTCTTTTTTCTTAATAAAGCATGGTAATGGTGGCAGAATGCTGTGGGCAGCAGCAGTGCCCATGATACTTCTCCTGTTATCAGGAGCATCCAGCCAGTTCACCCCTGCTGACCCCTCTGTGCAGCAAGGGGAGCCTGTGGGGCGATGCTGCCAGGGCTGGCTGCCAACAGTGGGGCGGGCAACAACCTCTAGTAAGCTGTCAGTGCTAAGGAGAAGTAGACTTATCAGAACTGTGTTTCTAATTTTCTCTTTTTTTTCTCAGCTGCTCTAGAAAGCAGTCTATGGAAATGCAAATGTTGTGATAACAGTTCTGTGCAAGCGTATGAAAATGTTTGATATTAGGTGAATTGCAGGCTAGGTTTTTTCAGCTTACAGAATAAGATACAGGATTTTTTACTCTTCTCTCTCATTTCGACTCATTTTTTGCCACATACCCTGTAATTTTATTTCAGTAGTCTGCTTAAAATTTCTGGTTGGCTTTTCACTCTTGATTCCTATTAGTCTTCTGAACTGTGGTGTGTAAGCTGTGGTGACAGGGACTTTCTTTTGGGGGCGGTTTGGAACTGTAATCACATTTTCACCTTATCCCGTCTTCATATTCTCACTTTTTCAGCGTGCTGGCCCCTGGCAGTTGATTCATCATGCGTCCCTAAGCAAAAACATGGACTGGGACATAGAAAGCAATAATAGAGTAGAATAAATCATATTACTGCCTCGTGTCTGGGGGAAAAAGATCAGAGAAGGCATGCTAGCTGTGAATGTAAATGTATTGTATGGCTTCTGGTTTGTCAGCTCAATTGGTGTGGTTGTGAATTTATTGAGTCTAGGTTTTGAAAAATGCAGCACTCTCTGCTTTGTTCAGAATCAATACCAGTCAACAGACTGAACCAGATTTGACTGGTCAAATACCCTGGCAAATTATTTCATGTGTGTTTCATGAGAGAAATATTGTATATGTTGCAATTATTATGAAGTAATAATTGCTGATATAAACTGAAATATTAAGCGTGTGCCCATTGCACTGGCACATGCTTAATATTTTTATAGCTAGTACAGGCAAGAATATGCTATTAAAAATTGAATGAGGACAAGAAATGAATGGGCAGTTCTATCACATATATTTATTTAGGCACTCATTTGTTTGTTTTGCTTTTTTTCCTCCACATAATTAGGTGCTTAATTGTGTGAGGAGACCCCCTGGATTTCCATGTGTGGATAACAGTGATTCATTAAAGAATACACTTGCTCTAAGCATTTTTAATATATTTTCTTGAAACCTGATGTGAAAAATTGCATTTCCAGATTATGTTGAAATAGTTCACTATTAAAAAAAATCAAAAAAAAAATCATTCCTTTGACAATTCCCACTGCTCAATTTAAAAATGTCATAGATGGGATTTAATACTAGACATAATAAAATTGTAGATAGCAGGGTTTACAAAATGTTAAGTTTCTTATCTATGTATCTAAAGCTACAGCTGTCTGTGATGGTACAAATAAATTCAGTGCAGACTTTACTTGTAATTTTTTTTTTCATATTCAAAAACTCCTCATACTATATTTCATTATCAAAGTACATACAAGAAGGGGGAAGGTTTTTGTTTAGTCTGTACTCTTATATCATCGATACACATTTGCTTTACCTTGGAAAAATAAAAGGCACAGGGCTACCTCTCCTCTCTCCAGACAAACAGGTATTTCATGGAAGTTTGACGGCATACTATAATACCTAAATTATTATGAACACAGGCTGCACAAAAATAAGATGTTAGTATCATTTGTTGAGATGACAGTGTTTTCTCTTCAAGTAAGTAAACATAACTAAAGACTTGAATTATGCAGAATTGGGTGTGGTCCTGTCAGGAATATTTAACCTTTTCTTTTTTTAATTGCAGGTTGCTGCTTTGTTTTTTTTTTTTTTTAGTTATCTCTTCACTAATTTCCATGTCCAAAAGTCCTTGTATACCAAATAGTGAACAAAGCTGTGAACATGATATGCTAACAAGTCATACAAGGAGGACATGGATGTATTGGAGAGTCCATTGAAGGGCCACAAAGTTGATTAAGGCAGAGCCTTTGGCACAGGAGGATGGGCTGAGACAGCCAGGCTTTTTCACCCTGGAGAAAACAAGGCTTATCAATGTGTTCCTGATGGGTAGTGAAGGCAGCTTCTTTTCAGGGGTGTGTGGTGACAGGAACAGCGAGATTGTGGAGTATCTGTCCTTGGAGATGGATTGTCCAGACACGACCCTGGGCAAACAGCTGTGGCTGACTCTGCTGTGAACAGGAGACTTGACAAACTACAGAGGGCTTTGCCAACTTCATGCTTGTTCTGATCCTGTGATTTATCCAGTCTTTCCACCTCCCATTTTTTCCCAAGTGTCATTAGAACATGATGATCTTTATTTTTCTATCCTTTCTTTATTACTTCTTTACATATGCAGCATATTGATTAATTTAATTTTTTCTGGGGAGTTGTTAGTAGATGTGGGGTCTTCTAATGTCTGTCACTCTGTGCAATGTAACAAAGAATGACGCTTTTTATCTTCTAAGTGCTTTTTACAATTTTTTAGTTTCTGTCACTTTTGCAATTCAAAATGGATTTTATTATATTTTTTCCAAACAAAAGTTGGCCTCTTCTCCCAGGTAACAAGTGATAGCACAAGTGGAAATAGCCTCAAGTTGCTCCAGGGGAGATTTACATTGGATATTTTGAAGAATTTCTTTACTGAAAATATTGTCAGACTTTGAATCCGGGGGCCCAGAGAAGGGGTGGAATCACCCTCCCTGGAAGTTTTCAGAAAAACAATGGACGTGGCTCTGAGGGACATGGTTTAGTGGTGAACAGGGCAGTACTGAGTTAATGGTTGGACTTTATGAGCTTAGAGGTCTTTTTCAGACAATTCTGTGATTCTAAGAGAGGCAAACTCTTACGAAATAGAAGGGGAAGAATCAATGGGTACAAGCTTTCCAGTGACTCCCCCTAAGTAACTACTCCTAGCCATGGTGAGCAGGCTGTGGAGATAACTTTTCCAGACAAGACAAAGTAGTTTTTTATGTTAGCTATTTGTTTCCTCATAAAACCCCTAACAACCTACTTGTTACTCTAGGCTCAGAACTACTTAAAACCTGTGGGACTGGAATTGAGGGAAACAGACTCTAAAGTGCTGTCAAAATCTTCTATTCAGAAAATTATGATTTAGTGGAGTTGAGTTGTACTTGCAAATGGCCCATAAGTAGGTACAAGAGTATTCAGTTTTAATAAATAGGTGCTGGAAATACCAGTATTTACATTACTTCCTTTAAGATCCACCAGTGAGGATTATAATCAATTTAATCTTTTGTTAGTCCCCCTCTCAGAGCAAATCATGTGCTGCTTTTCACAGGGCCAGACATCTGGGGAGCAGTGACAGCAGTGAAGTTCAGGAGTTGAAGCAAAATGTTCTTTAAAGCAGGTGTGTTTCAAGTTTCAGAATGGAACTTGTGTAATGTTTATATTAAAATATACTGCATCTTACTGGCAGACTTCGACATTTATTTAAATTCTTTTTGCTTTTGCAAAAT
The DNA here is from genome assembly GCF_001522545.3 of Parus major. Taxonomy (NCBI): domain Eukaryota; kingdom Metazoa; phylum Chordata; class Aves; order Passeriformes; family Paridae; genus Parus; species Parus major. The sequence goes on along the minus strand of NC_031773.1, from coordinate 18,260,921 downwards.
TGACTGATCCCTCTGTGTGAATGCATTAGGTCAGAAACCAAAATGCTGCCTCTATGATTTCACAATCTGTATGCAAAACAAGCATGAATGGAAGTTATAAATACCCATTTGGTTTCCTGGATGGTGAAATGTTCTTTCAGGCTCTGATGGTTTAATCAATGGATGAAATAGATTACATTTGTTTATGGTAGTGATAGCCTGACTAATGCATTGACTTCAGCTGGAAAAAGAATAGCCAACAATACTTAGAGGAGGAACAGTTAATCCACCCACATTAAAAACGTAGCAATGTGATTTTGAAAGAAAGGGCCTTGAAATTGCTATCCAATTTTTGTACATGTTACTTTATATGAAACAAAAAATAACTTAGTCATGTTTTAAGTTATTTAAAAATAACTTAAGTCATGTTTACCTTTATTTAAGGTAAGAAATAAAACATTATCATAATAATGACTCGTTCAAGTATTGAAAGTATAATTTTAAAAGGTTTGCTCTTCATTCCCAGACTCCTTACACATGTCTAGATAAACTTGCATTATATTATTTATCATCTACTGATGAAGCATGATGGGGTTTTCTGATTTTCTTGTCAAGTGATTAGCAAAAAATGTGGATAATTTGTGATTGCTCCAGTTAGGGAAATAAATTAATAATAGACCTATTTCTGTTTCAGGAAATAGAGACCAAACCTTTTTCTTCTGTCTGACTCCAGTGTTTTTGATGCTATTCTCATTAGAATTCAAGCTAACAAGGTTACTTTTTCAACCAGCCCATGAGTCCAGAACTGGTTTCATAAAGGAAATGACAATATTTTAGTTTTAGAGAGGCCATGTGGTACAGTCAGGCATGCTGCTCAAAGCCAAAGAGGATCTCCTCAATGTTTCTTTCCACCTCAGGGAAATGGAAAGTGTTACAAATGGAGAAGCACAGCCTCTTTGAAGTGCCTTTGAGGGTGGCATACAGTCTGGTACAACCTAAGAAAGGTATAGTGTAATGTTGCATTTGGAATAAGAATAGCTCCACAGCACTGGGAAAAAGGATTCAAAACTTCTCAGACCTTTCTGCTGGTCTCCTCCACTGGATCCCCCCCTGAACACACATGCAGACATGTGTGAATGCCTGTGTGCAGTCATGCTCAGGCAGTGAGATTGCAGGTGGCTGCTGAGTAAGGAGAGGGCTTGGCTTTGTGTTACCAGCTCAACACGGGTGTCCACTGTAGGAGACTAGGAAATAAAGATCCTCCTTGTTAGAATAGCAAATATTCCACTTGGACTACAACCAAATAAATTATCTCTTTGCTAGTGCTTGCAGAACTGTAAAGAACAATAAAGACACTGAAAAGATGCTGTTTTTTGTTGAAGATTTTGTCCATGCATGTAGTGATAGATAGGGATTAGAGCAGGGAGATTCCAAGCAATGCAGATAGGCTCAGAGCTGAACATCCCTCTGCAACCTGGTCAATCCATTCCTCTGAACTGCAAGCCTCTGAGGGGATGGCAGAGTTCAACAAAGTCTTAAAAATAATGCTTGGAAACTTGGTTCAGTTCCAGTTTGAGCTAAAATATGTTTTTGAATGATATGATAAGCCTGAGTCTACTTCATATCCTTACTTTGTTTTTCCAGAAATTTTGTGCAAATTTCTATTTAAATGAAAATAGGAGAAATAAGAGCTTGTGTCTCTCCTCACGGTTTCAAGTCGCATTTGTTATAATTCTATGACAGCATGTATTTCTCTTTAAACTTTTTTTCTTAAGGGTCCATGTTATTAACCCATGCCCGGTGCTTCTTTTCCTATGATTATTTATTTTTCAAGTAAAATTATTCCAAAGCCACCAGCACATTCCATAACCAAAGGCCAGTGGAAAACATTCTTTCATTGTGATCCTTTTTTTTCCAACCCCACCTCACCTGAGGTTGCAACCCAACCTTTTATTTGCAGCCATGAGAAAGTTAGGTTAACATATTACACACATAATTCTCAGGTGTTCTAGCTCCTTCAAATTTGTCATGTAATATGTCTAGAGAGAGACTTGTACCCACTAAAGAGGTGTCCTGGGTGCCCAGGTGTTAGACTTTGTGTATGAGACTCATGGGATATGTGATGACTGAAATCCAAAGTTTCTGCTCTTTGACAAAAGGAAAAATTCTACCTCCACCACTCACTCCCACCCCTGCCACATGGAAACATTTATATGTTTTGATGGAATCATTCTGTTTGACATTAAACTGCGGTGCTGTGGGGATAGTTCTGTCCCCCTTTGGGCTGGATCTACACTCTCCATCCCCTGTGGTGCTTCCATGGAACACAACACAGTGTGTGGGGAGAGCATAACACTGCATGGTGTGTGTTTGCATTAGGCTCACTGATGGGGGAAATGGGACCTAATGCATGTGGGTACTCAAACATGTCACATAGTGAGTTTAATATCTCATTGAAGTGAAATGGTTCAGTTAAATTACAATAATGAACATATTTTTAAACATGTTCCAATAGAATATTATACTAATATAATTTTTCTTAAGACCTTTGCAAATTTATTTTTATTCTTTTTGTTAAAAGAATAATTACCATGAGAAAGGTAATAGTCTGAAATCTGATTTAAAAGACAAATTCTGAAGGAAAGTCACAGCAGAATTTATAGTCAGCAAGGTGTACAAAACCAGTTTTCTTGCTTTTTGGGGACTTCTAAGCATACCAGCATTACAGATTAGATCTGATGAGTTGGTTGAAGATCAGATGAAGTAATTAGAGTAGCCACAGAATTTAAGAGGACATATGGGTAAGGTGAGAAAAAAGCATAGAAAAGTATAGAAAAAAGATCAGACAACTTTGCTGGAACTAAAATATTTAATTTTTTAATAGAGATCTTAGACAATTTATGAAATCTAATATTATTGAGGTTTCTTTCTGAGCTTTTTTTTGAGATAGCAAGCTCCACCTGGGTATTTGTTTGGTTCCTGTGCCTTTATACTGAGGTAGAATATAAAAGAAATAAAAGAAGATACTTCTGATTCCTGTACACTGATAGCAAGAAAAGATGATTATACTTTGGTAGTTATTCATTGAAATGGAATAATGAAATATAACTATAACCAAAACAGCATATGAAAAGGAAGAATACTATTTTTTTCCTCATAAGTTCTGTTATTCAAGGAAATTTCTCTGATATGAAAAGTTTCTTAATTCCTGTACTATGAAAACTTCCCCTTCTGTTATCCATTTGAAACACAGTTCTTCTCAGAGCATTTCTATTACTTTGATTCTCTCCCTGATGGTACACATTCCCATCCAGAATTTCTTGGGTACTATACTTTCCTGATTAAATTACAAACTCATTAGGATGGGCAGGTTATTTTATTGGTATTTCATAGGATGTTTATGCATCCTATGAAATACCAATATTTAATATTTGATTTGTATTTCACCCTCATTTTACCACCACAAAACGGTTAGCTGAGCCTGCTCTATCTGATTTACTAAGAACTGTTATTGTCTCAATATAGATTTTCAGAATAAAAGCACCTTTCTGTAAAGATAGATGTGATGTTTTGGAGGAATTATCATTTATCTGCAAGACCTCAGATGAACCTTCTCTTTGCACAGGGGGAAACCTGAACTGCTCTAATCCTTACAAGTCAATTATCATCTAAACTGCTCATTTCCTGCTGCAGTTCAAGATTCATAAAATCTGAATGGGATATGCATTTTTAATGTTATGGCAGGAACCATAAATATTGTTGGCCTTGTTTGCCAGAATCTTAATACAATAATGACTATAAAGCTGCAGGAAGAAAAAATATCTGAGATGCATTGATTCAGTTCCATAATCCAATAATTCTGACAACCTCTTTGAATGATTAAATAGGCCTGGAGAAATCCAGGCCCTGAAGTATTATCTCCATTTGTGAAACCCTAAATGTTTTTCTGTTGATTTTTTTCTTTTCCCCATTTCTTCTTTTAAATAATGCAGGAGCAGGTGCTGGCATTTCAGTTCAACTAATTAGTTTCTAATTTACTGTAAACATCTTAGAATTCCACGAGCATGTCTCAGTGGTATCTGAGAGGAAACAATCTACTGGTTCAATAAATCTCTCTGAAATACCACTGAGAATTCACTGCATGAAGTGTATGGCCTTACTTAATATATCTGAATTTTTTAGAATACACTGAAAAGCAAGACAACTGTTCCAGGATTTCCCTGATATTATCATTATCTCTGTAAAGACAATCTGAAGGAACCTTGTGTTAATGACCCATTGTTTTAATTTTAAAAGCTATGAAATATTGCCTTGTATCTCAATACACTATTGGAGTTGGTCCAGACATTAAATGTGTTTGCAGTGATATTGCCACAGGAATCTTCAACAATGCTTTGCAGTATTTTTACATTCAGATGATTTGTGTATCTAATTTGGAGATCAAAATGTAGACATAAATATTAAAATATTTCACTTGTTTCTGGGTTATTGACCTCATAAAGTGGTTGCATTTACAATGAGAAAATTTAGTTGTTAACCATTCATTAAGATAAACCAGGAGCTTTATCTAAATATCCTTGTTTTTAAAATGTTTATGAACATGGTTCATATATACATGTCAAACTTCAATTTTAATATTTTTCAAGATAACTAGAATTGGAAAAAAATACTTTAATTTCTGTATTAATACTTTTTACTAATGTTCATTATAGTAAGACATTTTAAAATAATGCTGTCTTCTTCTGGTTTTTCTTCATTAATTGTTAAATATCTTTAAGATGAATGAAACTGTAAAGATACAGAAGGGTACTAAGTTATACATGCTTATTTTTTCTGACTTTGCCTCAAAAACCAAAGACAGTTGTCTTAGTACAGATGGTAGTATTTACATTTCACCGTTTGGCTGGAGCCCTAACTTACCTCCCAGTGTGTTAGCAAATCCCTTAGGAATGCTCTGGAGCTGAACCAGCACTGGTGACACTGCAATCCCTTTCTCAGAATTGCTACACTTACCAACTGCTTGGCAACATATGCACCTTTCCTTTCCCCAGTGCTCATCAGCATCGTTTGTCCTGGTAGAACTGTTCTGGCAATTTGTGATGAACCGAGCAAAGAACTGGCTGAGGCTAAAACTAGTTTTGTCCAAGGTTTCACTTATATATTTTTTTATGTTTTTGAACCAGAAATATTTTTTCCAGGACACTTGAGAGGGCGATGAGGGAGGACTGAGTTGCTTAAAGCTTCAGTGTCACCAGAGAAAATTTATTTATAAGTGTACTTTCAGAGGCAAAAAGCTAGATATGCAGAGTCCTGATGAAAATGTGTCAGGACCTATTAATACAGGAGTATACCAGGATTTCAGTGTAGCTGTTGTTTCTTGAACCTCAAAGATACTAATTTTTTATCAGATTTTTAAGAATGTTGTTTTTCTGATATGCAATTTCCTTAACATTTCATTGGATATTATGTAGGAAAAAGTGAACACTGATATAAATGTTTAGTGTCTGTTTATTTACATTTATTTATTTATTTTGATATTTCGGATTCTTAAACAGTAAAGCAGATCTTAAAAGTACTTATCAAAGATTGTGTAAATGGCTAAAAAGTTGATGCCAGCTAGAAAGAAAAAGTGTATAGACAACTGTGATGCATATAGTGCTAATTCCTATGCTTTTGTGCAGGTTTTTAATCTCTGTTTTCATTTGTTATCTAATTTCTTGAAATAAGTTCTATCTTGTACAAGAAAATTAACATTGTCATTAAAGCAATGTGTGTTGAGAAAAAAATAAACCAGCTGAGGCATTTTGAAGAGAGCTGAAAGAAAATGAAAATATGTGTAAGTTTATGTGCAGGGAAAAAGTGTAACTGAAAATTAAATTGATCTACATAGGAGGAATCCAAATTGATTCAGAGTGGAAAATTATGTAATTGCTACCCTTTATGTTGCAGTGCTTGACACATAAACTGATAAAATTATCAGGCTCTTTCAGATTGGGTTTTCAGTTACTCTGGAACCAGAGCTGCGATGCACTGCACTGTCCTTGTGCCAGCAAAAGAAGCTTCAGCCCTCTGGCTGGAAACAATTTCCTCATGAGATCACTTGTATCCTTGTTTCAAGGTTTCCTTGGCAGTTAATCCTCTGTCCTATAGCCTAATATAAATTAGTTTAATTCTATTTAAGTAAGTTTAATTGATTAGACTGAGAGTGATGTGTGTTCTCAGTGCATATTCCATGTAAAGGAGGAGCCTCTGTCCTACTTCACAAGTTTTAAACTTCCTCCCACTGCTGATAACTCTGTTACAAGCACTAGAAGAAAACACCCCCACCAAGCTTAATTACACAGATGCAACTGTTTATGAGAGAAGGATTTCCCCCCTACAGTTTTGATATTTAGAAATTTTCTTTCTAATATCCCCTCAAATTTCCTGAACTGCTTCCAGACTGAGCTGGACTGTCATCCAAATGACCTAAGGAAATTTTATGACTACATATCTTTATACTGAAAAATGCAGGCTTTAGTTTTTATAAGGAAACATTGGATTTTGTTTCCATGCACAAAGGACCAGACCAAGTTGTCAAAAGTTCATGGTTTTCCCATCCTTACCATAGATGCTGGGAAGTAACAATGTTTTTTGTAGAAATCTGAGTCAGAGTGAGACTGTAGTGTTGAACAAGGAAATGAACAACCTCTGCCTCTCTGTCTGTGAAACTGGGGCAAGTAAAGCCCATTTTAAGGCTAATAGCAAGCTATTAATTACTGTTTGTAGAGCTACTTTGAGTTCTCATAAGGAAGATTTTATTTATATGAAATGATCAACTGGGATTTTCTTAGTGACCCTTTTTGCTTCTCACACCCAATTTTGTTTTTATATCTAGGGAATGGAGGGTGCTGGAGTGTGATAGATGGTTTGTATCTTTGTGGAGAAATAGGAGTCTGAGGTTAGGTAAGTGAATGCTTACCAGCACCTCAGTAAAGCAGCACTGCAGCAGGAGGCTACCTGGATCTTTGCAGAACTGAGATCTATCAGAGTCATTTAGCAGAAGGCTGGTGGATTGGTTTGGTGCCTCAGATTTAACTTCTGCATCTGACTGCAGTGGTTTTTTTTTGTGTGGTAGTGGCTGTCATCCTTTCCACACGAGTAGCTTTTGGCTACATGTATCTCGGTTATTAAGTCCTCAAGTTATGGCTTGATGGCAGTGGACAGAACAATTTCTTAGCAGAAAATTCCTAGCAAGTGCACAAGTGACTGCTCAGTGAAGCATTGTAATTAAAGTAGTGATGGTATACAATCTACTAAATTACTTCAGACTGTCAAGGTGGTAAAGCAAATGCCAGTGCAGAGCAATAAGCTGAGCAGTAAACTCATAAAATACTCATTCTTTGTTCTGACATGGATCATTTAAATCCCTTTCTCTCCTAATTCAATACCTGGAGAGAATCCCATAAATATTTCAGGTAAACATAAAAATGTTTCTTTAATATAAAACTATTGGAGCCTTCTATGGAAGGCAGAAACTGATAATTGTTCAGTACTGCATTCCTACTGATGATGATTAGTAGCAATGGGATAATGTTAACTCTAACACACTGGGTTTTGTCATGTGAATGTGGGATTTATGTGTGTACAAGTATTACAAATTTCTATTGCACTGACATTACTTTTTGTTGGCTATTCTGTTTTTTTTTTTTCCTTACTTTAAAACATATTATCCTAAAAGTATCTCTATATATACACTCGAATTTCATCCATCTTTTATAGGGCTATAGCTTTAGTAATTTCACATCTTTTATATATAATGAGTTGGTTTTGTGGTGTTTTTTTATTTTTTGTTTGTGTTGTTTTTTGAGTTTTTTGGGGTGTGTGGGGTTTTATTTGGTTTGTGTTTGTTATTTTTTGAATCAGAGCACATTGTAGGAATAAAATAAATCTCGTAGGCTTCATTTTCATGCCAGTGTGTTTAATCACTGTCCATACTAATTTTTGATATGTTCAATAGAGCAGAAGGTAATGAGCACAGAGTGGCTAAAGTGACTGGATCACAATCTCTGGCATTCATAAGTATGAAAATGTACTGAAGATTTTTAATTTGTTTGAAATTGATGGTGAGTGTGGAGGAGAAAATATGAAATGGTACTTCTCTCTCAGGATATCCATTTGGTTTCCCATATATTTTTTAACATTTGAACTTTTTGCCATTGGACTTTTGCCTTTTAATACTATTTAAAGGTAATACTTTTAGCACTTTTTCCATATAATTAGGGACTCTAATATCCTTTTGGGTAGGTGTAGGTTTGAAAGAAGAAGCAATTATTTAACAAATTGATGCGCTCTTTGCTCCCCTTGATTTTTTGAAAGCTCCTGGAATTGTGGCAAGAGTTCTGTCTCAAATGTAAGTGTCTAAAAATTACTTACCTGATTCATATCATAGGATATTATCATAGTAAAAACTACAAACACCTCCAAATGGTGTTTTATTTTAAGGCTAGATGTGGAATTAATCTGTTCAGATGATTGTAAGTCTCCACAGAGACAGGCAGGACGTAGGGTAACATTACTATCTCTTAAAGTAGGAATCTAAAACATATCAGATGAATCCACATTAGGAGAAAAGAAATATGCCCTAGTGCAAGAAAAGAAGAATACTGTTTCTTGGCATTCACTATCCAGGGGCTTAGATGATTAGCTTAGACTGGAAATCTAGCTTGGAAATGTATTAAGTTGATTGATACTTGCAACACAGACTGATTGTAAACAACCAGCTCTGCATAATGAGGTAACTGGTTTGCATAAAGGATGTAAGTCCGTGGAATTCAAAAGAACTCTGAATTTACAACAGTGCCTTCTCTTCCATTGGCATAAATCAGTGCAAGTGCATAGGACTGAAAACAGCCATGCTGCTTTACAAGTGCTAAGAGGTTGATGTAGTAAATATATTGGAAATTTTGGTTAAACTATTTTAGAAAAGCTTAGAATAAGCTTGATCTGCCATCTAACCAGCCATTCTCTAACATAATTATCTGAATGCTGGAAACTTTGAGCTGTATCATCAGCAAATGTTCCTTAAAATATGTAAATGCATACTGATTTAATTAACTTTACACTAAGGTATAAAATACCCCTAGATGGATACTGAGATTCCAGAATTCTGGAATTAACATACATTTCTATTGTCATTCTATTGTTAAAGCCCACATGACTACACTTTGGTCCTTCTGTAGCTGACAAACATGATATGAGCCAAATGTTCAGCAAGGACTAAGCTATGACATTAACTTATGTCCCTATTTACCATTATCTCCCCTCCTCCATACTCTTATTTCCTCTTTTTTTCTCCCAATTTGTCCTGCAATACATGTAGGTGAGGCTGTCTGCCTCCATTGAAGGTACTGGAAAAAACATGGCACATTACTGGCATTTCAGTTTAGGCTTCCTTATTTATTTCTGGTATTTTCTGGAGAGACATTCATAGGCAACATGTAGTATATTCAAGGGATATTTGGCATTCTGCTCTTCTTATTCATGCACAGACCATCTGAGAGGTGTGTACTCAGTATGTCTGAGTCCTTGGACTCCTTGTGTGCTGTAAAATTTGTGTGCACATGAACAATGAAGATTATCGCTGTTGGTCTGGCAGCATATTCAGTCACTGCCCTTCCGCACTGCCCCATTTTTCTAGAAGGCCCAACCCTCAGATGCAAGTGTACATTTACTGCATTATATAAAAATTCTCTATTGTACCTCCTGGTAACCCCAGTGGAAAGTTACCAAGTTCAGTAAAAGCCTTCCTTCTTGATTTCTTGATTTTACTAATGGCTCCCAATATCTTCCTTTTCCTTTCAGTTTTTGGCTGACAACTGCTTCTCATCTTGCTGTAATTATCTTTTATCATGCTCCATTCATTTGAAAGTCAACTAAAGTTTTGATTAGGATGCATTGAAGCTACTCTTTCTCTCAGCAGGATAAATAAAGAAGAGAATATTAAACCTGCAATCTGATTGTGGAATCCCTGCATTTTTCTTTTGTTTGAAAAGCAGAACATACGGATATTTATTCTGGGAACAAGTTTTCTGGGACTGCTGTTGATGCACTGACAGTTACAGCATCTTTGGTGAGGACAACTCTAGCGTGAACATGAGAAATGGAATAAGGAGCTTTAGGAAAGCTTAGTTAGATGTCTCTGTTATACTCAGTTGTGATCTGTGTCATGCCAGACCTACTTCTTTTCAATCTATGGCATAATAAGCTTGTCTTTAGCCTGTATTTTAAATAATAGAGCCTAACTATGTCCTGTTTTTTCTTTTTGAAATTGGATAAATTAATTTATAAAAAGTAGTGTTTACTTTTGTTTCTCCAAAAGTGTGTGGGACTCAATTCAGCTTACACTAAATTGCATAAATGTCATTTAAACATGAGAAAAACTGGTGCCTTAAAATATTAGAGCACAAAGTTTGCCTACTTTATTCTAGGTTACATCATCCATGACAGGACTAATGCTCCCTTCCCTTCCCTTCCCTTCCCTTCCCTT